>NC_134483.1:553565258-553854589 GCF_040206685.1 Ascaphus truei
CCCTGATCGGCCCACTGACTGGGACCTGGGGTATGAGATCTGCCTTACCTAGGTGCAGGGCGCCCTCTTGCAGGGGCTTACCCTGATCGGCACACTGACTGGTGTCTGGGGTATGAGATCTGCCATTCCTAGGTGCAGGGTGCCCGCTTGCAGGGGCTTACCCTGATCGGCACACTGACTGGGGTCTGGGGTATGAGATCTGCCTTTCCTAGGTGCAGGGCGCCCGCTTGCAGGGGCTTACCCAGATCGGCACACTGACTGGGGTCTGGGGTATGAGATCTGCCTTTCCTAGGTGCGGGGTGCCCGCTTGCAGGGGCTTACCCTGATCGGCACACTGACTGGGGTCTGGGGTATTAGATCGAGCCTTTCCTAGGTGCAGGGTGTCCGCTTGTAGGGGCTTACCCTGATCGGCACACTGACTGGGGTCTGGGGTATGAGATCTGCCTTTCCTAGGTGCAGGGTGCCCGCTTGCAGGGGCTTACCCTGATCGGCACACTGACTGGGGTCTGGGGTATTAGATCGAGCCTTTCCTAGGTGCAGGGTGTCCGCTTGCAGGGGCTTACCCTGATCGGCACACTGACTGGGGTCTGGGGTATTAGATCGAGCCTTTCCTAGGTGCAGGGTGCCCGCTTGCAGGGGCTTACCCTGATCGGCACACTTACTGGGGTCTGGGGTATGAGATCCAGCCTTTCCTAGGTGCAGGGTGCCGCTTGCAGGGGCTTACCCTGATCAGCACACTGACTGGGGTCTGGGGTAGGAGATCTACCTTTCCTAGGTGCAGGGCGTCCGCTTGCAGGGGCTTATCCTGATCGGCACACTTACTGGGGTCTGGGGTATGAGATCCAGCCTTTCCTAGGTGCAGGGTGCCGCTTGCAGGGGCTTACCCTGATCAGCACACTGACTGGGGTCTGGGGTATGAGATCCAGCCTTTCCTAGGTGCAGGGTGCCCGCTTGCAGGGGCTTATCCTGATCGGCACACTGACTGGGGTCTGGGGTATGAGATCTGCCTTTCCTAGGTGCAGGGTGCCCGCTTGCAGGGGCTTACCCTGATCGGCACACTGACTGGGGTCTGGGGTATTAGATAGAGCCTTTCCTTGGTGCAGGGTGCCCGCTTGCAGGAGCTTACCCTGATCGGTACACTGACTGGGGTCTGGGGTATGAGATCCAGCCTTTCCTAGGTGCAGAGTGCCCGCTTGCAGGGGCTTACCCTGATCAGCACACTGACTGGGGTCTGGGGTATGAGATCTGCCTTTCCTAGGTGCAAGGTGCCCGCTTGCAGGGGCTTACCCAGATCGGCACACTTACTGGGGTCTGGGGTATGAGATCCAGCCTTTCCTAGGTGCAGGGTGCCGCTTGCAGGGGCTTACCCTGATCAGCACACTGACTGGGGTCTGGGGTATGAGATCTGCCTTTCCTAGGTGCAGGGCGTCCGCTTGCAGGGGCTTACCCTGATCGGCACACTTACTGGGGTCTGGGGTATGAGATCCAGCCTTTCCTAGGTGCAGGGTGCCCGCTTGCAGGGGCTTACCCTGATCGGCACACTGACTGGGGTCTGGGGTATGAGATCTGCCTTTCCTAGGTGCAGGGCACCGCTTGCAGGGGCTTACCCTGATCGGCACACTGACTGGGACCTGGGGTATGAGATCTGCCTTTCCTAGGTGCAGGGCGCCCGCTTGCAGGGGCTTACCCTGATCGGCACACTTACTGGGGTCTGGGGTATGAGATCCAGCCTTTCCTAGGTGCAGGGCGCCCGCTTGCAGGGGCTTAACCTGATCGGCACAATGACTCGGGTCTGGGGTATGAGATCCAGCCTTTCCTAGGTGCAGGGTGTCCGCTTGCAGGGCTTACCCTGATCGGCACACTGACTGGGGTCTGTGGTATGAGATCCAGCCTTTCCTAGGTGCAGGGCGCCCGCTTGCAGGGGTTACCCTGATCGGCACACTGACTGGGGTCTGGGGTATGAGATCTGCCTTTCCTAGGTGCAGGGTGCCCGCTTGCAGGGGCTTACCCTGATCGGCACACTGACTGGGGTCTGGGGTATGAGATCCAGCCTTTCCTAGGTGCAGTGCGCCCGCTTGCAGGGGCTTACCCTGATCGGCATACTGACTGGGGTCTGGGGTATGAGATCTGCCTTTCCTAGGTTCAGCGCGCCCGCTTGCAGTGGCTTACCCTGATCGGCACACTGACTGGGGTCTGGGGTATGAGATCCAGCCTTTCCTAGGTGCAGGGTGCCCGCTTGCAGGGGCTTACCCTGATCGGCACACTGACTGGGGTCTGGGGTATGAGATCCAGCCTTTCCTAGGTGCAGGGTGCCCGCTGGCAGGGGCTTAACCTGATCGGCACACTGACTGGAGTCTGGGGTATGAGATCTGCCTTTCCTAGGTGCAGGGTGCCCGCTTGCAGGGGCTTACCCTGATCGGCACACTGACTGGGGTCTGGGGTATGAGATCTGCCTTTCCTAGGTGCAGGGCGCCCGCTTGCAGGGGCGTACCCTGATCGGCACACTGACTGGGGTCTGGGGTATGAAATCCAGCCTTTCCTAGGTGCAGTGCGTCCGCTTGCAGGGGCTTACCCTGATCAGCACACTGACTGGGGTCTGGTGTATGAGATCTGCCTTTCCTAGGTGCAGGGTGCCCGCTTGCAGGGGCTTACCCAGATCGGCACACTTACTGGGGTCTGGGGTATGAGATCCAGCCTTTCCTAGGTGCAGGGTGCCGCTTGCAGGGGCTTACCCTGATCAGCACACTGACTGGGGTCTGGGGTATGAGATCTGCCTTTCCTAGGTGCAGGGCGTCCGCTTGCAGGGGCTTACCCTGATCGGCACACTTACTGGGGTCTGGGGTATGAGATCCAGCCTTTCCTAGGTGCAGGGTGCCCGCTTGCAGGGGCTTACCCTGATCGGCACACTGACTGGGGTCTGGGGTATGAGATCTGCCTTTCCTAGGTGCAGGGCACCGCTTGCAGGGGCTTACCCTGATCAGCACACTGACTGGGGTCTGGGGTATGAGATCTGCCTTTCCTAGGTGCAGGGCATCCGCTTGCAGGGGCTTACCCTGATCGGCACACTTACTGGGGTCTGGGGTATGAGATCCAGCCTTTCCTAGGTGCAGGGTGCCCGCTTGCAGGGGCTTACCCTGATCGGCACACTGACTGGGGTCTGGGGTATGAGATCTGCCTTTCCTAGGTGCAGGGCGTCCGCTTGCAGGGGCTTACCCTGATCGGCACACTGACTGGGACCTGGGGTATGAGATCTGCCTTTCCTAGGTGCAGGGCGCCCGCTTGCAGGGGCTTACCCTGATCGGCACACTGACTGGGGTCTGGGGTATGAGATCCAGCCTGTCCTAGGTGCAGGGCGCCCGCTTGCAGGGGCTTACCCTGATCGGCACAATGACTCGGGTCTGGGGTATGAGATCCAGCCTTTCCTAGGTGCAGGGTGTCCGCTTGCAGGGCTTACCCTGATCGGCACACTGACTGGGGTCTGGGGTATGAGATCCAGCCTTTCCTAGGTGCAGGGTGTCCGCTTGCAGGGCTTACCCTGATCGGCACACTGACTGGGGTCTGGGGTATGAGATCCAGCCTTTCCTAGGTGCAGGGTGCCCGCTTGCAGGGGCTTACCCTGATCGGCACACTGACTGGGGTCTGGGGTATGAGATCCAGCCTTTCCTAGGTGCAGGGCGTCCGCTTGCAGGGGCTTACCCTGATCGGCACACTGACTGGGGTCTGGGGTATGAGATCCAGCCTTTCCTAGGTGTAGTGCGCCCGCTTGCAGGGGCTTACCCTGATCGGCATACTGACTGGGGTCTGGGGTATGAGATCTGCCTTTCCTAGGTTCAGCGCGCCCGCTTGCAGTGGCTTACCCTGATCGGCACACTGACTGGGGTCTGGGGTATGAGATCCAGCCTTTCCTAGGTGCAGGGTGCCCGCTTGCAGGGGCTTACCCTGATCGGCACACTGAATGGGGTCTGGGGTATGAGATCGAGCCTTTCCTAGGTGCAGGGTGCCCGCTTGCAGGGGCTTAACCTGATCGGCACACTGACTGGAGTCTGGGGTATGAGATCTGCCTTTCCTAGGTGCAGGGTGCCCGCTTGCAGGGGCTTACCCTGATCGGCACACTGACTGGGGTCTGGGGTATGAGATCTGCCTTTCCTAGGTGCAGGGCGCCCGCTTGCAGGGGCTTACCCTGATCGGCACACTGACTGGTGTCTGGGGTATGAAATCCAGCCTTTCCTAGGTGCAGGGCGTCCGCTTGCAGGGGCTTACCCTGATCAGCACACTGACTGGGGTCTGGGGTATGAGATCTGCCTTTCCTAGGTGCAGGGCGCCCGCTTGCAGGGGCTTACCCTAATCGGCACACTGACTGGGGTCTGGGGTATGAGATCCAGCCTTTCCTAGGTGCAGGGCGTCCGCTTGCAGGGGCTTACCCTGATCGGCACACTGACTGGGGTCTGGGGTATGAGATCCAGCCTTTCCTAGGTCTTAGGTGCAGGGTGCCCGCTTGCAGGGGCTTACCCTGATCGGCACACTGACTGGGGTCTGGGGTATGATATCTGCCTTTCCTAGGTGCAGAGTGCCTTCTTGCAGGGGCTTACCCTGATCGGCACACTGACTGTGGTCTGGGGTATGAGATCCAGCCTTTCCTAGGTGGAGGGCGCCCGCTTGCAGGGGCTTACCCTGATCGACACACTGACTGGGGTCTGGGGTATGAGATCGAGCCTTTCCTAGGTGCAGGGTGCCCGCTTGCAGGGGCTTACCCTGATCGGCACACTGACTGGGGTCTGGGGTATGAGATCCAGCCTTTCCTAGGTGCAGGGCGCCCGCTTGCAGGGGCTTACCCTGATCGACACACTGACTGGGGTCTGGGGTATGAGATCTGCCTTTCCTAGGTGCAGGGTGCCCGCTTGCAGGGGCTTACCCTGATCGACACACTGACTGGGTCTGGGGTATGAGAACCAGCCTTTCCTAGGTGCAGGGCGCCCGCTTGCAGGGGCTTACCCAGATCGGCACACTGACTGGGGTCTGGGGTATGAGATCTGCCTTTAATAGGTGCAGAGTTCCCGCTTGCAGGGGCTTACCCTGATCGGCACAGTGACTGGGGTCTGGGGTATGAGATCGAGCCTTTCCTAGGTGCAGGGCGCCCGCTTGCAGGGGCTTACCCTGATCGGCCCACTGACTGGGACCTGGGGTATGAGATCTGCCTTTCCTAGGTGCAGGGCGCCCTCTTGCAGGGGCTTACCCTGATCGGCACACTGACTGGGGTCTGGGGTATGAGATCTGCCATTCCTAGGTGCAGGGTGCCCGCTTGCAGGGGCTTACCCTGATCGGCACACTGACTGGGGTCTGGGGTATGAGATCTGCCTTTCCTAGGTGCAGGGCGCCCGCTTGCAGGGGCTTACCCAGATCGGCACACTGACTGGGGTCTGGGGTATGAGATCTGGCTGTCCTAGGTGCAGGGTGCCCGCTTGCAGGGGCTTACCCTGATCGGCACACTGACTGGGGTCTGGGGTATGAGATCTGCCTTTCCTAGGTGCAGGGCGCCCGCTTGCAGGGGCTTACCCTGATCGGCACACTGACTGGGTCTGGGGTATGAGATCCAGCCTTTCCTAGGTGCAGGGTGCCCGCTTGCAGGGGCTTACCCTGATCGGCCCACTTACTGGGACCTGGGGTATGAGATCCAGCCTTTCCTACGTGCAGAGTGCCCGCTTGCAGGGGCTTACCCTTATCGGCACACTGACTGGGGTCTGGGGTATGAGATCCAGCCTTTCCTAGGTGCAGGGCGTCCGCTTGCAAGGGCTTACCTTGATCGGAACCTAATTCTGGACGTCCTGGACTGAGATTCAGCAGATAATCCTGACCGGGACCTAGTCCCGATACTCCTGGAACTGTTTTCGGCAAGAAATCCTGACCGCGACCACTAGTTCGATTTGTAGAACTTGGCCGCAAAAGGCGGGACTTGGTCTCTGCGAGGCAGTCTTTTCTAGCTTCAAAACCAAGCCGGTTGCTTTGCTATTTCGAAAATATTAACTTTGAAAAGCCGCCCTAGCTTCACCAACTCAAGTCACAGGATGGCCTGGTTCTGTGCCTCGGCCATCTCTTTACATACACTCTGCTAAGCTATCCTTAGCATGGAGGTAGGAGGAGCGACCAATCAGAGTGTGGGAATTCCTCCCCGCTAGTCAATAGAAATAGGGGCTCATCCTTTGGCTGACGTCAGAGGAGGGGACATGCCAAGCCAGCTCGAAAAGCCGGGTGAGCAGTAAATATGATTTAGCCAATGGGAGAAGCACTTATGAGCTGTATCTCCACCAGGTAACTCCTTGCAACCCGCGGGGCGGGCTCCACCAAGTCTGGCAGATACAAAAGGTGTCCTCAAAGGGTGCTATTTCTTCTCCGGACTTGGCAATTCACCGTTCCTCGCCCACCAAACCGTCTTCTCACCTTGGCACATCCTCTGCTCTTTGAACTACGGACTCTATACAGACATGCCGGCGTCTATGCTGTGCCTGGGCTGACTGCATAGAGTCTTATAACAATTGTCTAAAACCTTATAAAGTGCACTTTAATAAAGTATACACATTGGGGAACCTTATACTCATATGGGAAATGGATTTGGGATATTTGGGCTCGAAATCCTGGGTCTGGGGGACACTGGGTTGCCCCGGTGTAATTCACCCCACGTACCGGCAAATCATGCCTGCTCACCGGGGAGAATTAAAGGACTTCCGATAACTTCGGAACCTGAACTCCTGAACCCAAAATTGTATTTCTACCCAAATATCCCCCTTAAAACTGACACACAAGAAATCTCACAGTTCTAGGGCCAAGGGAACATGAAAACAGAAAAAGCAGGGGTCACTTTATTTTCAACACGTATTATCCCTGGTCCCGGGCTTATGGTGCTTATGTAGCTATCAGGGACAGGGCCACCAACAGAAATCACGGGGCCCGGGACACCTTACCTTTTGTCCCACCCTGTTGGTGGCCCTGACCAGGGACCCCAAGGTTTTCGGGTTAACCAGAGGACTTAACCTTTATTATATAGCCTGGTTACCCCCTTCCGCCACAATCATATAAATAACAAATAATACAAATAACACATAATGAGAAGAAGCGCTTTCAGACATAAAAGTAACATTTAGGAAAAGGAGTCCCTGGACCAAAGAGCTTACAATCTAATTGGTAAGTAGGACGAACATACAGAGACAGTAGGAGGGTGTTCTGGTAAGTGTGTCTGCAGGGGGCCAAGCTTTATGTATGAAGTGTATAGTATCAGCCACTGAGCTACCCATAGGCTTCGTTAAGGAGGTGTGTTTTAAGATGGGTCTTAAAGGTGGATAGAGAGGGTGCTAGTCGGGTATTGAGGGTAAGGGCATTCCAGGGGTGTGGGGCAGAAAGTGAGAAAGGTTTAAGGCAGGAGAGGGCATAAAATATAAAAGGGTTAGAGAGAAGACATCTTTGAGCAGAACGCAAGAGTCAGGATGGTGTATAGCGAGATAATAGAAATTAAAGAGGGGCAGAGGAAGGTATAGTGAGATATTAGGGTGAGATGTTAGGAGGGGCAGAAGAGTGGGTGATATGGGATTTGATAGGAAGTAAGGAGAGGGATTTCAGCAAGTGAAAAACTGAGAGAGTTAGGAAAGAGTGAAGTGATTCTGGCAGCAGCGTTTAGGATGGATTGTAGAGGAGACATGTGAGAGGCAGGAAGGCCGGACTGGTGTGTGGAAATAGGTCATGCCATGTCCAGGTATGCCCTTGCAAATCCCTGCATACCCTCCAGTAAACGATTGACCAGGTGTTGGTAGGTAGCCGGTGCATTTTTCATCCCAAATGGCATCACTAAAAATGCATAGAGGCCACTTGGGGTAATAAATGCCGACTTCTCCCTAGGCTCCTGGGTCAATGGGATCTGCCAGTACCCTTCACTGAGATCCCTGGTGGTCAGATACCTTGCCCCCGCGAGTTCATCCAGCAACTCATCCATGCGGGGCATGGGATAGGCATCTGACACCGTCCCAGCATTGAGCTGCCAGTAGTCCACACAGAACGAGGTGGTCCCATCCTTCTTAGGTACCAGGACTACCGGACAAGCCCAAGGGCTCTGGGACGGTACAATTACCCCTCGGGCCAGCATCTCTTCTACCTCCCTCTCTATACTGCGTTAATCTCTGCAGATACTCTGTAAGCATGCTTATGCAGAGGTCTCAGATCCCCTGTAAGCACTGGGTGATCAGTGATGTGTGTCCTCCCTGGCTTGTCTGAGAACAGAGCCCTATACTTCTCTAGCATAGCCCTGGCCTCTGCCCTCTGCCTGACACTCAGCTGAGACCCTATCTCCACCTGCTCTACTGTAACCCCCTGCCTAGCCTCCCTCAGGAGATCTGCCAGAGCATTGCTCGCCGGATCCCCCATTGGTTGGCTACAAATGGCCAGCACTGATGCCACACTCTGTGCTATGTACTTCTTGAGCATATTTATGTGATAGGTCTTATTCGTTCCTGCCTCAGCATCTTCCTGTACAACATAGTTGCACTCATTCATCTTTCAGAGCACCGGACACGGTCCCGACCAGGCAGCCATTCATTTGTTCTCCCGATTGGGCTTCAGAACAAGTAGTTGCTTACCTGGGATGAATGCTCTACTACGGGCGTTCTGATCATACCAAGTCTTCTGCTTGGTCTGAGCAGCCCTAAGATTGCCCTGTGCCAACCCCATAAATATCTCTAACCGGTCTCTGAGATCTACCACATACTGAAGCACAGAAGCATCGGTATTGGTAGTCTCCCCTTCCCATCCCTCACGGAATAGGTCCAGAGGTCCCCGTACCCTGCGACCATATAGCAGCTCAAAGGGAGAAAAGCCTGTAGATTCTTGCGGTACCTCTCGGTATGCAAACAGCAAGTGCTGCAGGTGAATCTCCCATTCTCTCCCCTCTGCCTCTATAAATGTTCGCAGCATCTGCTTCAGGGTACCGTTGAACCTCTCACATAGTCCGTTGGTTTGGGGGTGGTAAGGGGTCGTGCCCTAGTGCTTCACCCCGCACGTCTCCCAGAGACACTGGAGCAATTCACTCATGAACTGCGACCCCTGATCGGTTAGGATCTCACTAGGGAAACCTACCCTAGAAAAAATGGTTAACAAGGCTTTGGCTACTGCCCTAGCATCAATTCTGGCAAGCGCTACCGCCTCAGGGTACCGGGTGACAAAATCCACCACCGTGAGAATGTAGCGCTTTCCTGACCAGCTGGGAACCATGAGGGGTCCCACGAGGTCCATAGCTACCCGCTGAAAGGGTTCCCCTATTACCGGTAACGGGTTCAGGGGTGCCTTCACACGGTCACCCGCCTTACCTACTCGCTGGCAGGCATCACAGGACCGGCAGAATTCTGCCACTGCACTGGATGCCCCCGGCCAGTAGTAACTCTGCAACAGCCGGGCTCACATCCGAGTGACCCTCTGATGCCCCGCTAGTGGAATGGAGTGGGCTACCCGCAACAACTGCTGCTTATATTCCCTGGGTACCACTTGCTGTCTCTTCCCCGTCCATACCTCATCCCGGAGTTCCCCTGCTCTCTATTCAGGAGCCCGCAGTGCCACAAGAAGTAATCAGACCCCTCGCTTGGCTTAGACTTGGACGCCCAAAGTCTCATGGCCTCCAAGCTGGGATCAGATCGCATCGCATCCCTAAACTGGGTATCTAGCTCTGGCCACCCCCCAGTCATACCTAAGTCAGGGGGAGAGGGAACAGGGATAGGGAACAGTAAGTCAGAATCAGAATAAGACTTTGTCTGGCTTACCTGTCTGGTCTCCGCAGAGACTACTGGAACCGTAGGTCCCAAATGCAGGGGGACAGGGGCTGGTTCTGCTGCCATCTTTGCTGACTGGCTCCTGGTGATCGCTGCAGGCGTCAGGAAAGTTGTAAAGACACAGGTAACGTGTCCCAGGTCATTACCAAGTAAAACCTCGGCATCCAACCCAGGCAAAACCCCCACCTCCCTCATGCCACGTCTGGCACCCCAGTCCAAAAAGACCCGGGCAACTTGGAGTGACCGCGATCCTCCATCTGGCATGGTCACTTGCATCCCGGTGCCCGGGAGCAAATCCTATGCCGCACCATATCAGGGTGCACCAGAGTCACGGTGGCACTGGAGTCCAGCAAGCCGTCCACCTGCGGGTCCCCGATGGTCACCTTCCGCAGATGTTTCTGCCGGACATCATTGGGCTGCATCCCGACTGGAGCAACCTGATGTCCCCCGATCTCCGCTTCTGGTCCTGAGGCGGCAAGTGCAGATTCTCCGTTGGACGTCCCCCTGTGGGCTGGTTCCACAGCTGTACCTGGCTCCTCTGTGTGTGCCAGTCGCACACGGGCAACTGGTGTCGCAGCTGGTGATCGTTTCCCCTGATGGGGTCCCTTGGACCGGTCCCGGTCTGGACAATCTGGCCTGATATGTCCGACATTATTACAGGCAATACACCGCCTCTCGTGCTTGAACTCTGCAGCCTTTGGTGTGTTGACTACTGCTGCAGGTTTGTGTGTCCACTGAGGGGTAATTTTGGCTCCCTTGGCCACGCGAGCCGTTCCTTTGGGAGCTTCTGCTTCGTCCATTAGAGCCCTGCTGGCCACATACTCATCAGCCATTTTCGCAGCATCCTCATAGGTCTGAGGTTTATGATCAAAGACCCATGCCCTCACGTCCGATGGCAAGCTGCTGCAGCAACTGCTCTTGAAAGAACAAGTCCAGTAGGGCATGGAAATTTGTAACCCCATTCCCCTCCACCCACTGAGTCCGTGTAAGGCCATACGACCGGCATAGACATTAAATGACTCCCTGGGGAAGACACCCCCATCCGGAACTTGCCTCTGTATGCTTCGGGGGTCAGGGCGTACTGGGTCAGCAGTTTGCTCTTTATATGACTTTAGTCATCGGCATACTAAATGACTAGGCGCCACAGCTCTCTACTAAATTATAAAGTGTGATACAATCAATTAAATGATGTTACCCGACAGGGTACTTCTCAAACCTTCCAGGGAAATATGCTCGGATTTCCCACAAGTACAGTCGTGGTTGGTTGTGGAAAGTGAGCGACCCAGTCAGGAAAACAACATGTGAATAAAAAACATATACAAACAATAATTGTGCAGTATTGTGATTCAATGATGAGTTAATTTGCGTGAATCTTAGCTCTGGGGGAGAACCTACTTACAGCAACATATAGGGTAAATTCGCTTTTCTCTGACTCTGTCAGATAATGATATGGTGGTGAGGTTTCTTTGGGTAGGTCTTTTATCCCCTCTTGATCTTCCCTTATGAGGGTTGCTTCAGGAATGGTGGAGCTCAATTTCCCATAAAATATGTGTAAAAGAAGAGCAGAAGAAACGGCCAATAGTATAGCTTGCAACAAGCAGTGTTTTATAAACAATGAAATGGTAGGGAATGTACTCACATTCTGTACACAAATATCAGGCACATAAAGGTTTCTTTTAGCGCTCAGTGCGCCTGCTGTGCTGTCTCCCCGTCCTCCTCTGTTCCTAGTGTTGTCGTCGCGATGGCGTCTGATGTCACTTCCGGGTGGTATCTGGACACAAAAATCTCTATTAGGAGGGAGAAAGACCACAGTGGGTCTATATCCAGCAGAATGAGGCACTTGCATATCATTATCATTATCATTATAATTTATCATTATACCATATCATTATCTGACAGTCAGAGAAAAGCGAATTTACCCTATATGTTGCTGTAAGTAGGTTCTCCCCCAGAGCTAAGATTCACGCAAATTAACTCATCATTGAATCACAATACTGCACAATTATTGTTTGTATATGTTTTTTATTCACATGTTGTTTTCCTGACCGGGTCGCTCACTTTCCACAATCAACCACGACTTTAGTCATCGGCATACATGCGTGGAATACCCTGCACAGTTCGCTTGGCCTTCCCAGAAAACGTTCGCAGTCTGACCACCCAGTCCCTCATTGGAATTCGGAACCGGGAACACTGCATCTCAAAGTCATTCAGAAATACATCTACTGTTGCGGCAGACTTTATTCTAACAAATCACCGGTTTGTCCCTGGCTTGTTCCTGGAATGCGACGCTGTTCACCCGGAGCATGCCACGTTCATTTTGCTTTACCAGCCACGGGTCATGCCCGCATGACGCGTGGTTGATGTTTTAATTGATAATGGTTCAGGATTTAATAGGCTGCAATGCTTCGCGTGTCCGCCAGATGGCATAAATTCATGAATTGTAATGCAGTATATATATATATATATATATATATATATATATATATATATATATATATATATATATATATATACTGTATAACAACAACCCCTATAACCCCTAACATACAGTACTGTACACATACAGTACTGTATATGCACATCAATGATACTATAGGCCGGCGGGGGCGAGATGTGTTTGCAGCAGAGAGAGATCCGCTGCTCTCTCTGCGCAAACATCGGCACATTAAAAATTATTTAAAATACATTTTTATTCATAGTGTAGATGTGCAGGGGGTCTCCGGAGCTGAACCGCGTTGGTTTCAGGTCCGGGGAACCCTGCTTCCCGAGATACAGCCCCTTTATGAGGTGCCAGTATCCCTCTGCATTTGAAGGTCCCGATCACGTGACCGCGGCATGTAAACCAAGCAGAGGGAAACCAGCACCCCATAAAGGGGCCTGTATCTCGGGAAGCAGGGGGTCCTCGGACCTAAAAACACAGCGGTTTAGCTCCGGAGACCCCCTGCACATCTACAGTATGAATAAAACACATATATAAATAAACACTCATTCCTTACCTTTGCGGCTATGTGCTACGGTAACGAAGCAGCATTTCTGTATTTTTAATAATATTGTACAGTGAGCAGGGGGTTCCCTGAGCCACAAATCAAAGCTCAAGGGACCCCCTGCTCCTGCTCAATATTATTAAAAATACAGAAATGCTGCTTCATTGCCATAGCTGATAGCCGCTAAGGCAATGAAGGGGTTAACCCACCGTGCCCGCTTTATTGTGGGTAGCGGGGGTGGGTGAAGGGGGTATTTGGCCCTTGGTGTGAGTTTAGGACTTGCGGGGGGGGTTGCGGGTGCACTTAACCCCTTCACGACCGTAGCAGTTAATACCGCTATGGTCATGAAGGGGTTAACCCCTCCCGCTACCCCCCGCAAGCCCTAAACAACCATTGTTGGGGCTAATACCCCTTCACCCACCCCCACTACCCACAATAAAAAAAATTCACACACAGCAGCCGCCCAAAAAATAAATAAATAAATCTAAATAAATAAATACATGAATATAAATAAATTTAAAATACATTTTTATTCATAGTGTAGATGTGCAGGGGGTCTCCGGAGCTGAACCGCTGTGGGTTTAGGTCTGGGGACCCCCTGCTCCCCGAGATACAGGCCCCTTTATGAGGTGCCGGTATCCCTCTGCATTTAAAGGTCCCGATCACGTGACCGCGGAATGTAATCAAAGCAGAGGGATACCGGCACCCCATAAAGGGGCCTGTATCTCAGGAAGCAGGGGGTCCCCAGACCTAAAACCAAAGCGGTTCAGCTCCGGAGACCCCCTGCACATCTACACTATGAATAAAAATGTATTTTAAATAATTTATTTAACATTTAAATAATGTATTTATTTATTTATTTAGATTTATTTATTAATTGTGCTGCTGCTGTGTGTGAATTTTTTTTATTGTGGGTAGCGGGGGTGGGTGAAGGGGGTATTAGCCCCAACGGTGGTTGTTTAGGGCTTGCGGGGGGGTAGCGGGTGCACTTAACCCCTTCACGACCGTAGCGGTATTAACTGCTACGGTCGTGAAGGGGTTAAGTGCACCCGCAACCCCCCCGCAAGTCCTAAACTCACACCAAGGGCCAAATACCCCCTTCACCCACCCTCACTACCCACAATAAAAAAAATTCACGCACAGCAGCCCCACAATTAATAAATAAATCTAAATACATGTACATGTATATATATACAGTATATACACACACATGATGAACCAATATACAAATAAATGTAGAAGGGTTATCAAAATCATACTGTACTACAAATAACACTTCTCCATACAGGCACACTACATTAAAATGAATTTCCTTTAATAATCCTAACTGATCTTAAAATCTAAATCATCAAATGCCAATGAAAAACCTCACATTCCAATCAATACATTGCATTTACATTGTATTTATGATGCATAAAATCTATGCACATATACATTCTGCAAATGAATGTGAACAACATCATTGCAAGCAAAATACAAATACTGTACCTCCAAACAAGTAAACTATTTTAACCAATCAAGTAAACAAAAATCAATATATAAGTACCAACCAGAATACAAAATTTAAAACCAAGGCTAACCCTTACAATACCAAGGATTACATCTATCTAATTGTAAAAAAAACATTATACTGTACACACATTGAAGCATTGCAATAAACAACATACAGTATAGTACATCCCCTGTACCTCCCTGCCTTGAGTGTAATCTGTGTAAAGCCCCCTCCCCCTAATGTTTCTGTTAAATCTCCCTGCCTTGAGTGTAATCTATGTAAAGCCCCCTCCCCCTAATGTGTCTGTTAAATCTCCCTGCCTGTGTTGCTGTGAGTGCAGTTTATGTTAATGTGGGGAGGGGGAGTGGGTTATATCCCCACCTCCTTGACTGTGATCTGTGTAAAGCCCCCTCCCCGTAATGTGTCTGCTAAATATCCCTGCCTGTGTTGCTGTGAGTGCAGTTTATGTAAATGTGGGGAGGGGGGGGGGGACCCGATGTGCATACTGTATAATGCAGCACCTCACTGCCAATGGCCCACCCTGTGAGGTCTAACCACCCTCACCCACTACCCACATACCGTTACCCCCCCCCATCCTGGCCATGGCCCCTCCGCTTCTGCAAAACAGACATAAAAATTAAAACAATACAAGATTTATCCTTTTACAAACAGGGTTCATAACGCAGCCCCACGCGAGTCCCCGGTGGGCTGGCGGGGCACCTTACAGACCTACAGGGTACCAGCAGCCCTTTTCAAACAGGTTCTGGAGGCCTGCTGGTGGGTCCCGCCAGCACCATGGCCCCCAGGTGGTCTCCTTGGGTCACCGTGGGCCACAATTGGGTCCCCACGGTAGGCCCAAGGATGTCTGGGAGCCCCGGGTCAGACCCACAGGTGTCTGCGGGGCCTCGGGTTGTTCCCACGCGGGTCTGGGGAACTCACGGGTGCTCACTATGGGTCCGCGGTGCCCCCACAGAAGTGGGACCACATCTTCATCCCCGCACCTACGGGTCGGCGGTGCCCCCACAGAAGTGGGACCACACAGCTTCATCCCCGCAGACTACGGGTCCGAGGTGCCCCCACATACACTACCGACACACTTTATTGAAGTGTGGTCGGTACCGCAAGCCGGGAAATCTCCCGGCTTGCTAGTGGCCGCCCCTCGGCGTGCCGCGCGTCATAGACGCGTGGTCACGCGTCATCGGGAGCGTGCGCCCCCTGCACGCGTGTCCAGGGGCTCCCCGAGGGAGCCCTGGTGTCCCGCGATCGCGGGACAGCGGCAGGGGGTTCCGGGGGACCCGGCGGACCCGGCAGCGGTAGGGAGAGCGCCCCGATCGGAGGGGGCTCTTCCGCTGCTTCGGCGCGTGCCCGTCACACTCGGGCGCGCGCCAGGCTACTGCTGCGGCACAGAACGGGCAAATGCTCCAATAAACTGTGCCGCAGCAGTATGTGAGGCCACCGCTTCATCCCCGCATGTGTCACCCGTGGAACCACCAGCCTGATACCCGTGAGATACCCGAGAAAACCACATGTGGTCTCCAGAGGTCTCACGCGGAACCACGGAACAAACCCTGAATGTAAAAAAAATAAACCTGGCCTATACATTCAATACATACACCCCCCCCCCAACACCTACAGTACAATAATGTGCAAAATAACTATTATCCAGATATGGATAATAGATTAATTGCCCATTATTAAAAACATTAACTAGCATATTCAAATAAATAAAGTACTACTGACCTCATCAATAAGAAGTCTCCTTGTCTTGCCCACAAAATACATAGCAAATACAAAGCCAATACATTGCAAGTACATTCAGATATCAATTAACCCCTTAAACACCTTATCAGATAATAACTGCAAAGGTAATTAAAGGGTTAAGCCACACTGGCCCGATACCCACCCTTCACCCATTAATTTGTACAGTGGCTTCATCATGCAACTATATATACAGTATATATATATATATATATATATATATATATATATATATATATATATATATATATATATATATATATATAATACTGAGTTAAGTTATGGTGAGTAAAAAAAGTGACAAAAACCCTCCACAGGAAAGCAAATATGCAAATACAACTGTATGCTCATCTGCATGTCTTAGGCAGGTCTGCAACCCCGCCTTTCCCCATTATCACCCAGCATACAGCACTTCCACTGCAGCTAGGGATTCTCGGAAATTACATGCAAATGAGCACACAGTGTCACTTTTTGCCTCAAAAACCATTTTTAACATGGTTCCCTATAGGCTTAAGCTTGCTGCATGGTCACGGCTTTGAGCACAGCCAGGGTTAAGTTGCATACCCAGAAAACCACCCACAGACAGCTGTTGACCTTGATGGGTCTCATCAGTGTGGGGTTGATTTTAACTGGATATGCATAAGAGGCTATGGGATAGGCTATACCATAATACTGAGTTAAGTTATGGTGAGTAAAAAAAGTGACAAAAACCCTCCACAGGAAAGCAAATATGCAAATACAACTGTATGCTCATCTGCATGTCTTAGGCAGGTCTGCAACCCCGCCTTTCCCCATTATCACCCAGCATACAGCACTTCCACTGCAGCAAGGGATTCTGGGAAATGACATGCAAATGAGTACACAGTGTCACTTTTTGCCTCAAAAAACATTTTTAACATGGTTCCCTATAGGATACCTATTAAAAATGGTTTTTGAGGCAAAAAGTGACACTGTGTGCTCATTTGCATGTCATTTCCCAGAATCCCTTGCTGCAGTGGAAGTGCTGTATGCTGGGTGATAATGGGGAAAGGCGGGGTTGCAGACCTGCCTAAGACATGCAGATGAGCATACAGTTGTATTTGTATATATTGTGACAAACGGCTTACTCCGGGGCTCCGTCGTTTGTCCGGGACTGTTTAGAACACGGTCTTTTAGGGTAGGTTAAATGATGAGGCGTCACGTACTGTTCCTTTAAACAGGCTATGCCTGGTTTATTCAGTCCCAGGCACTGAGACTGCCACAGTGCATACAACAGAAAACAGATCAAAACAAAAGCTGCTCACCTGAGCGATAACTTAACTTAGATATCCCTGACTCAGGGTTGGAAGTGGCTTTTCCACTTCCAACATCAAAACACGGTACTTTTGCAGTCTTACACAAATGAACAGAAAGATTGAACCTGTTTGGGGAAGAGGCTTCTCCCCTCTGTAGTTCAGCAGCCTTCCAGCCTCCTGGCTCTTGTGGGGAGAGCAGAGCAAACAGGAAATCAGTCTTTCATACCTGATTCCTAATTAGCATGACAGGTGACAGAAATCAGGCAGCAGACAAACTCTGGTCTGGATCTCTCATCCCTCAGTTCCAGCGCTTGCCAAACTGTGGGATGGAGTGTATGTATTATAAGGCTGCACTCCCAGGCCAAACAGGATAGAAACTGTCTAGTATCCTGGGAGCCCTATATACGGAATTTATTACCATCCCCTGGTTTCTGTCACATATCCTCCCCCCCAGCTCAGACCTCGAGGGATGAGCGACCATGGATATTAGGGAGTGCATCCTTGACAACCCGTCAGCATTGCCATGTTTGTGCCCTGACCTGTGTTCCACAGAAAATTTAAAGGGTTGTAGGCTTAGGAACCACCTGGTCACTCTAGCATTCTTTTCCCTGTTTTGACACATCCAGGTAAGGGGTGCATGATCTGTGACCAACCGGAATTTTCTCCCCAACAGGTAGTATTTGAGCGTCTCTACAGCCCACTTTATTGCGAGACACTCTTTCTCTACTATGGAGTAATTTTTCTCCTGGGGATTTAGTTTCCTACTTAAATAAAGGATGGGGTGCTCCTCACCTTGAGACTCCTGGGAGAGTACCGCCCCCAGCCCTACCTCAGATGCGTCAGTTTGGACTACGAACTCTTTGGAGAAGTCAGGTGTGACCAACACTGGTTGGGCACAGAGAGCTTCTTTCAGGCTTCTAAAGGCCTGTTCGGTTTCGGGGGACCACTTTACCATTAGCGGTCCTCTTGCTTTTGTGAGGTCAGTTAGTGGGGTTGCCTTAGTTGCAAAATTGGGAATAAACCTTCTATAGTACCCAATTAACCCCAAAAAGGTCCTTACTTGTTTTTTTGTAACTGGCCTTGGCCAATTTTGTATCGCCTCCACTTTGAGTGTTTGGGGTTTGAGTAAACCTCTGCCAATAGAATATCCTAGATACTTGGCCTCCTCCAGACCAATAGTGCATTTAGCGGGGTTAGCAGTTAGTCCAGCAGACCGGACTGCGTCAAGCACAGCTTGGACCTTTGGAAGGTGGGATTGCCAATCTTCACTATGGATTACCACATCATCCAGGTAGGCGGCAGCATACCGAGCATGTGGTTTTAAAATTTTATCCATCATTCTTTGGAATGTGGCGGGAGCTCCATGTAAGCCAAAAGGCAACACCTTATACTGAAAGAGGCCGTCTGGGGTTGAGAAGGCTGTCTTTTCTTTTGCCCTTTCTGTGAGGGGAACCTGCCAGTACCCTTTTGTTAGGTCTAGGGTTGTGAGATATCGGGCTTTGCCCAGTCTCTCTACAAGTTCATCTACCCTGGGCATAGGATAAGTATCAAATTTTGACACCGCGTTTAGTTTCCGGTAGTCATTACAAAACCTTGTTGTACCATCTGGCTTTGGGACTAAGACTATAGGGCTGTTCCACCCACTTTGGGATTCCTCAATTACACCTAGTTTTAGCATTTTTTTAACCTCTAAACTTATAGCCTTTCTTTTGGCCTCTGGGATTCGGTACGGTTTAAGGTTAACTCGGACCCCCGGTTCAGAGACTAGGTCATGTTCAATTACGCTAGTTCTACCTGGCCGTATAGAGAAGATTTCTTTGTTTCTTTTCACTAAATTCTGAACCTCTCGTTTCTGATGAACAGACAGGGTTTCAGCTATGCTAACCTCTGGGTCAGTTTCTTGATTCTCTGACGGACCTGGGGGTACTAGGGTTAACAAGACTTCTCTATCTTTCCAGGGCTTGAGTAGGTTTATATGGTAAATTTGCTCAGGTTTCCTCCTACCTGGCTGTCTTACCTTATAATTTACTTCTCCAACTCTTTCCAAGACCTCATATGGCCCATGCCATTTAGCAAGGAATTTACTCTCCACGGTGGGAACCAGAACTAGTACCCTATCACCTGGAGAAAAAATTCTGACCCTAGCACCCTTATTATATGTATTCCTCTGTGCTTCTTGAGCTTTCTCCATGTGTTCCCTCACTATGGGTAGGACTGCAGCAATGCGGTCCTGCATCTGGGCAACATGCTCTATTACACTTCTGTAAGGGGTAACCTCGTGTTCCCAAGTCTCTTTGGCTATATCCAGTAAGCCCCTTGGGTGTCGGCCATACAATAGTTCAAACGGGGAGAAGCCTGTGGATGATTGGGGAACTTCCCTAATGGCAAATAACAGGTACGGTAACAAACAATCCCAGTTTTTCCCATCTTTATCAACCGCCCGCCGTAACATGCTCTTTAAGGTTTTATTGAACCTTTCCACTAAACCATCTGTTTGTGGATGATAGACTGAGGTTCTGAGATGCTTGATTTTTAGGAGTTTACATAGCTCTTTCGTTACTTGGGACATAAATGGTGTTCCCTGGTCAGATAGAATCTCTTTAGGAATCCCGACCCGGGAAAACAGAACTACTAACTCTTTTGCTATGTTTTTAGCTGAGGTGCTACGTAGGGGAACTGCCTCCGGATATCGGGTGGCATAATCTAATATTACCAATATATGCTGATGTCCCCTAGCAGACTTTATTAGGGGTCCTACTAGATCCATAGCAATCCGGTCAAATGGTACCTCTATTATGGGAAGGGGTACCAATGGGCTGCGGTACGCCTTGAACGGGGCGGTGATCTGACATTCTGGGCATGAGGAACAATAATTCGTAATTTCTGCCAGAACCCCAGGCCAATAGAAGCTTCGGAGAACCTTTTCTTTTGTCTTTTCCACCCCTAGGTGTCCCCCCAATGGATGACTATGTGCGAGGTGTAATACTACGTTACGGAATGTCCGTGGTACCAACAATTGTTTAGTTGTAACTGATTTCCTTTTATCAACCCGATATACTAGGTCGTTCTCTACCTCGAAGTAGGGGTAAGCAAGTGACCTATCTGGTTGGCCAGGAGTACTATTCTGGTCCCGTATATTTCCCCTTGCTACCGCTAATGTGGGGTCCTCCCACTGGGCCTTCTTAAAACTCCCAGGACTGACCTCTAGGTCAGCGAGGGTCTTATCCGGTTCTGGGGTGGTAAGTGTCTGCTCAACATCTTGATTTGGGGTATTCCCTACCAAAGTAGTGATGGGGAAGGGAATTTTACAGCACTCCTCCTTTTCCCCCTTCTTATTTGGGCCCTCGTCAACCTCCATTTCTGAAAAAGGGAAAGGATTTGTTTCTTCTAATACTTCGTTATGGTCCGCTATTGAACTCTGGGCGCTATTCTGAGCGGGGGACCACATTTTTAGAAAATGGGGAAAGTCGGTCCCTATTAACACATCATGTGCCAGTTTGGGTACAATACCCACCTTGAAATCTAAAGAACCAAACTCTGTTTCAAAAAAAACATCAACAGTGGAATATTCATGATTATCCCCATGTATACAACAAATTGCCACTCTTTGTGAACTGTTTCCCTGTTTCTTCTTAATGGGCAAGAGGTATTCGGACACTAGTGTGACCATGCTCCCAGAGTCAAGAAGTGCCCGAACCCTCTTACCATTAACCTTTACAAATGCCCACAGATGGTTATTCAAGGGGTCCTCTGGGCTAGGGCCCATACATTGGGACAACAGCGAATAAGGTTCCACGCTGTTGCATTGCATGGGCTCATCATTTAGTGGGCAGATTTTTGCTGTGTGGCCCCTCTCATGACAATTTACACATTTAGGTACATAGTCTGTGTCCCACTTAGAGCCTTTTCCCGGCTCCCCATGTTGGCTATTGCCCTTAGTGTGCGAACCACTGTTGCTGGTGCTGCGTGAAGGTGGTCGCCGCTCTTCAGCGCCCCTTAACCCCGGTACCCTTTTACCGTCTCTGGAAGAGTCCTGGAACCTCGGGTAGTGGGGTTGCTCCACGACTGTGGGTTGCGGGTGCTCTTCTGCTGCATTGTACCTTTCTACGAGGGCCACAAGCTCATCCGCATTGTGGGGGTCACTCCGACTGACCCAACGGCGTAAGGCAGAGGGAAGTTTCCTCAAGAACTGGTCCATGACCAACCGTTCCACGATGTGGCTGGCTGAGTTGATCTCGGGTTGTAGCCACTTCCGGGCGAGGTGGATTAGGTCATACATCTGGCTTCGGGTGGCGTTATCCATCGTGAAGGACCATGCGTGAAACCTTTGGGCGCGAACAGCCGTGGTTACGCCGAGGCGGGCGAGGATCTCGAACTTCAATTTTGCATAGACGTTAGCTTCGGCTGGCTCTAGATCAAAGTAAGCCTTCTGGGGTTCGCCGCTTAGGAAGGGTGCGATTAGACCAGCCCACTCAGCTTCTGGCCAACCCTCTCTCTGTGCCGTGCGTTCAAACGTGAGAAGATAGGCTTCCACATCATCCGAGGGTCCCATCTTCTGAAGGTAGTGGCTTGCCCTGGTCATTTTCGGAACTGGGGCTGCCGCTGCCAGTGGAAGGTTACTGATAGTCCCCCTCAGGATCTCGAGTTCCTGCTGAAAGCCCTGAGCGAACCGCTGTTGCTCCTCTCTCAGCAAGCGGTTTGTCTCTTGCTGGTTTGCATTCGCGTTTTGCAGGGCTTCATTCGTCTGTTGCTGGTTTGCATTCGCCTGTTGCTGGTTGGCATTAATCTCTTGCTGGGCTATTAGCAGCTGTTGCTGGGCTGCATTCGTCCGCTGCTGGTTTGCATTAGTTTCTTGCTGGGCTATTAACAGCTGTTGCTGGGTTTCATTTGCGTCTTTCTGGGCAGCGACATTGCGTACCAGCGCACCCACCACGTCTTCCATCTTGTTTGCAGAGGATGAAAAAAACTTTTTTTTTTTTTTTTCAAAGTTCTTCAACCCGCAGACCCCCTAGTGCTCTGCCCGCATTCTCCACCATATGTGACAAACGGCTTACTCCGGGGCTCCGTCGTTTGTCCGGGACTGTTTAGAACACGGTCTTTTAGGGTAGGTTAAATGATGAGGCGTCACGTACTGTTCCTTTAAACAGGCTATGCCTGGTTTATTCAGTCCCAGGCACTGAGACTGCCACAGTGCATACAACAGAAAACAGATCAAAACAAAAGCTGCTCACCTGAGCGATAACTTAACTTAGATATCCCTGACTCAGGGTTGGAAGTGGCTTTTCCACTTCCAACATCAAAACACGGTACTTTTGCAGTCTTACACAAATGAACAGAAAGATTGAACCTGTTTGGGGAAGAGGCTTCTCCCCTCTGTAGTTCAGCAGCCTTCCAGCCTCCTGGCTCTTGTGGGGAGAGCAGAGCAAACAGGAAATCAGTCTTTCATACCTGATTCCTAATTAGCATGACAGGTGACAGAAATCAGGCAGCAGACAAACTCTGGTCTGGATCTCTCATCCCTCAGTTCCAGCGCTTGCCAAACTGTGGGATGGAGTGTATGTATTATAAGGCTGCACTCCCAGGCCAAACAGGATAGAAACTGTCTAGTATCCTGGGAGCCCTATATACGGAATTTATTACCATCCCCTGGTTTCTGTCACAATATATATATATATATATATATATATATATATATATATATATATATATATATATATATATATATATATATATATATATATATATATATATATATATATATATATATATATATATAACAAAGAATAGACTGCGCTCCTCAGGTGTAAACTCAGACTGATTACCAATTGATTGTATTAAGTGGATATAGCAAATGTGAATGGCAAGGGTGAATGCAACAATAATATGGATGATTGACTCACACTAATAAAAATACATGCAATATGTTATAATAAAATGCTGAGTGCCAATGTTTAAAAAGCTGCTGTGAACACAAATATATGCCAGTGAACAATACAAATATAAAAAAATAGCATGTGTTGGTGGTTATGACTACTGCACTAATGAATCCCTCCTGGATATACTAAATAATGATGAATGGAAAAATACGAAAAAAATGACACTAAGTGTGTCAAAAATAAAAATAAAAATAAAAATGAAAAAATATGAAAAATATAAAAATATATCAACCAAACCAAGGGTCCATGCTAGGATCTGGCTGCTCTCATCAAGGACCAACGAACTCCCAGAAATCTGTGAACAACAAGAAAAGAAAGCGCCCGATCCTAGTGCAGCATGAAAAAATACAATTTAATAAAAATGAATAAAACCAACAAATGCGAACTCACAAACACAGGATAAATAAAAGCATATAATGAGTATACTCATTCGCCAACCGCCCACGATGTGCCTTGGATGGCGCGCCCTCTCTCTGTCTAGGTTTTCTCAGCTCTTCTGAACTGACATCCAGCAGGGGATACAGGAAACAGCTCACCACAATGTGACCCGGAAGTCCTCCACAATGATGAAATCACTTTATGTGAAGAAACGCGTAGGGAAGAGCGTTTTTCAGCTGCTGTCACACTGTGATACACAATTCTACTCTATCCTCACTGCCCACCTCATTACGGACTGCCTTTGGGAGTGCAGAGAGACTTCTCTGATCAGCCCCTGCATCGCGGGGTCACGGACTGCAGACCTCACATCCGGAATACACTAACATTGTGGAGGACTTCCGGGTCACATTGTGGTGAGCTGTTTCCTGTGTCCCCTGCTGGATGTCGGTTCAGAAGAGCTGAGAAAACCTAGACAGAGAGAGGGCGCGCCATCCAAGGCACATCGTGGGCGGTTGGCGAATGAGTATACTCATTATATGCTTTTATTTATCCTGTGTTTGTGATTTCGCATTTGTTGGTTTTATTCATTTTTATTAAATTGTATTTTTTCATGCTGCACTAGGATCGGGCGCTTTCTTTTCTTGTTCATATATATATATATATATATATATATATATATATATATATATATATATATATATATATATATATATATATATATATATATATATATATATATATAATTTTTTTTTTTTTTTTTTTTTTTTTTTTTTTTCACATGCTACATTGTTCTGCTCCAGGCTTGAATTAGTTATCTGTTTAATTGTTCGGGATGGACTGTCAATTGTTTAGGGATGTAAATAATGATTGCTAATTGATTTTTGTTTACTTGATTGTTTAAAATAGTTTACTTGTTTGGAGATATTTGTATTTTGCTTGCAATGATATTGTTCACATTCATTTGCAGAATGTATATGGTGCATAGATTTTAAGAATCATAAATACAATGTAAATGCAATGTATTGATTGGAATGTGCGGTTTTTCATTGGCATTTGATGATTTAGATTGTAAGATCAGTTAGGATTATTAAAGGAGATTCATTTTAATGTAGTTCCAATCCCCGATCTGCCCGCAGTTTGCAAAACCGGGTAAAAAGGCTTTACGGTCTGCAAAGTGAATGTGCTCACTTGACACCCATGCAATTTAGCATACCTGGAATACACCCCTTTCCTGGCAACCCTGGGTCTGAGGTTTGGCTCCAAGGTGCGAATGGCTCATGCTGGGTGCCGGGATTTGGCACTCAGCAACATCCCGGCCATTTTCACACCTTGGGTCTCTGAGGCTTTTCATCCTTGCATTCTCCCTAGACTTAGAGGCTCCCACTTAGCGGGACCTCTTTGAAATGCAGGAAGGAAAATACCCTCAGCTCATGCACCCTTAGCATATTTACATGCCAAAGGATTTCTTCCCGGGCTTACAGAAAACAGTTCCAGCCTGTACACTTTAAATTCACAGTATTACACACTTTATTAAAACATCATGTTCTGGGTGTACCACAACTGTAATTTTATATGTATGTGCATGGTTTATTTATTTATATGTGCACACCAAAAATCAGGGTGCTGGCTGTCTCCGTTCGTGAGTTAGCATGCTTAATTGAAAAGCTTTCTTGTGGGAGCCCAAGTTCACCCAGTTCCCACATCAATTGACCTACTTCTCACAGCCATTGACTTTCTGCCTTTCCAGTTCTGCTGGCTAACAAGGTACGGATACATTGTATCGGTAAAACACTTCAAATCTAACTGCAAGCCACTTATTCAATTGACTTGCGGTTACGGAGTTGAGTGCTTGAAATGGATACCCATATTACACAACAGACCTCCCATACTCAGCGCTGGCTTTGGCGCTCACCACGCCATCTTGTGCCTGAAAATCAGATAGCACAGTTTACATGCATTTCTATAACAGCAGGCAGGAAAAAGCCTGCAAATTGGGGTTAAGAAGGCTGGGACAGGGCAAATACAACAGTGCAGTGCAAATACTTTTAACCCCTTCATTCCCAATGCAAGTTGGGGTTTATCAGCCGGGTATAATACCTTTATTTAGGCCTGATTAATCCTCTCATCGCCACATACATATACATTATTTTTAGAAAATCAAATACATATAAACCCTTACCTTGGGGCTGGTCTCAGGTGTCAGGTCTCATTCAGGCCCGGTAGCTGCATCAAGACAGAGCAGTTGGGCTGGATCTCTTGTTGCCGCTGGGCCCCAGCTCTCCCCAGCTGCAAGCCTCTTCCTCAGTCTACCCCACGTCGAGCTTCTGGTGCGTGCCGGGCCTCTCTGATGTTTGTACGCACCAGAAGAAAGCTGGGCTGAGCTTCTGGCATGATGGAGGCCTGTTGACACGCTGACATCAGAAGCACGGGACAGAGTGAGGGATAGACCTGCAGCTGTGGGCCCGGTTGCCACAAGATGTCAGACCGGCCGCCATGCCCCCCGCAGCCACCAGGCCCAGGACACTTGTCCCGTCTGTCCATCCATGTCGGCGGACCTGTAGGTGATCCAGAAGACTTCTGGAACAAAGTTCTATGGACAGAAGAGTCAAAGGTAGAACTTTTTAGCCTCACTGAGAAACGTCATGTTTGGCGAAAACCAAAACTGCGTTCGAACAGAAGAACCTCACCTGAACCATGAAGCATGGTGGTGGGAGTGTGATGGTTTGGGGCTGCTTTGCTGCCTCAGGACCTGGACGCCATGCCATCATTAACACAACCATGAATTCTGCATTGTATCAGAAGATTTTAGAGGAGAATCTCAGGCCATCCGTCCGTGAGCTGAAGCTGAAGAGAAAGTGGGTCATGCAGCAAGACAATGATCCTAAACATACAAGCAGATCTACAAAGAATGGCTGCAGAAGAATTTCTGCATTTTAGAATGGCCTCGTCTAAGTCCAGACATAAACCCCATGGAAATGGGGTTGCAGGACCTGAAGTGAGTTGTCCATGCAGGGAAGCCCTCAAATGTCACTGAGTTTAAGCAGTTCTGTAAGGAGGAATGGGCCAAAATTCCTCAAACCCGATGTGAGCAGCTACAGGACACGTGCAGCTGAAGTCATTGCTGCTCAAGGGTGTGTCACCAGGTACTGAATCTAAAGGATCACATACTCTCTCACACATGGATATTGAATGTTTGATTATAAATAAATGTTGAAAAAGTATAACATGTTTTTTTGTCATTTAATGGGGTTATCTTTATCTATTATTAGGACATAGATTACGCTCTAAAAACATTTCAGGTTTGAAATAGGATTTTCACATAAGTGGGTCACAAATTTTCTCTCCTCTATTCTGTTCCGCACCTTTCAGTGAAGAAGAGGAGGGCTATCAGTGAAGAAGAGGAGGGCTATCAGTGAAGAAGAGGAGGGCTATCAGTGAAGAAGAGGAGGGCTATCAGTGAAGAAGAGGAGGGCTATCTGTGAAGAAGAGGAGGGCTGTCTGTGAAGAAGAGGAGGGCTGTCTGTGAAGAAGAGGAGGGCTGTCTGTGAAGAAGAGGAGGGCTGTCTGTGAAGAAGAGGAGGGCTGTCTGTGAAGAAGAGGAGGGCTGTCTGTGAAGAAGAGGAGGGCTGTCTGTGAAGAAGAGGAGGGCTGTCAGTGAAGAAGAGGAGGGCTGTCTGTGAAGAAGAGGAGGGCTGTCTGTGAAGAAGAGGAGGGCTGTCTGTGAAGAAGAGGAGATCTATCTGTGAAGAAGAGGAGATCTATCTGTGAAGAAGAGGAGATCTATCTGTGAAGAAGAAGAGATCTATCTGTGAGGAAGAGGAGATCTATCTGTGAGGAAGAGGAGGGCTATCAGTGAAGAAGAGGAGGGCTATCAGTGAAGAAGAGGAGGGCTATCAGTGAAGAAGAGGAGGGCTATCAGTGAAGAAGAGGAGGGCTATCAGTGAAGAAGAGGAGGGCTATCAGTGAAGAAGAGGAGGGCTATCTGTGAAGAAGAGGAGGGCTATCTGTGAAGAAGAGGAGGGCTATCAGTGAAGAAGAGGAGGGCTATCAGTGAAGAAGAGGAGGGCTATCAGTGAAGAAGAGGAGGGCTATCAGTGAAGAAGAGGAGGGCTATCAGTGAAGAAGAGGAGGGCTATCTGTGAAGAAGAGGAGGGCTCTCTGTGAAGAAGAGGAGGGCTCTCTGTGAAGAAGAGGAGGGCTCTCTGTGAAGAAGAGGAGGGCTCTCTGTGAAGAAGAGGAGGGCTCTCTGTGAAGAAGAGGAGGGCTCTCTGTGAAGAAGAGGAGGGCTCTCTGTGAAGAAGAGGAGGGCTCTCTGTGAAGAAGAGGAGGGCTCTCTGTGAAGAAGAGGAGGGCTATCTGTGAAGAAGAGGAGGGCTATCTGTGAAGAAGAGGAGGGCTATCTGTGAAGAAGAGGAGGGCTATCTGTGAAGAAGAGGAGGGCTATCTGTGAAGAAGAGGAGGGCTATCTGTGAAGAAGAGGAAGAAGAGGAGGGCTCTCTGTGAAGAAGAGGAGGGCTATCTGTGAAGAAGAGGAAGAAGAGGAGGGCTCTCTGTGAAGAAGAGGAGGGCTATATGTGAAGAAGAGGAGGGAAGAAGAGGAGGGCTATCTGTGAAGAAGATGAGGGCTATCTGTGAAGAAGAGGAGGGAAGAAGAGGAGGGCTATCTGTGAAGAAGAGGAGGGCTATCTGTGAAGAAGAGGAGGGCTATCTGTGAAGAAGAGGAGGGCTATCTGTGAAGAAGATGAGGGAAGAAGAGGAGGGCTGTGTGTGAAGAAGAGGAGGGCTATCTGTGAAGAAGAGGAGGGCTATCTGTGAAGAAGAGGAGGGCTATCTGTGAAGAAGAGGAGGGAAGAAGAGGAGGGCTATCTGTGAAGAAGAGGAGGGCTATCTGTGAAGAAGAGGAGGGCTATCTGTGAAGAAGAGGAGGGCTATCTGTGAAGAAGAGGAGGGAAGAAGAGGAGGGCTGTGTGTGGCTCAGGCTACACACTCAGGCTATATGAAGACAGACTATCATCACCTCCATTTTGGCCTAAACCGCCATTTTGAGTATTTGCTTGTATGTATGTGTTGCAGGGTACATGCAACTACACACGCGGGGTTTTCTTGATAAGGCTTATTTATGTAGCCTTAAATTATAAAGCACACAAAACAAAAATAGCTTTTCTTCAGCAGACAAAACAAAGTTCCTTGTCTTCAACATGGCAAACAAAATAGCTTTGTTTCAGCATGGTAAACACAATAGTCCATAAAACATGTACTTTGCAAAACAGACCTTAAATCAAGCTGTTCTCTCTGCAGAGTTTCAAGGGATTTCCCTGCTTCAGACAGCATACAAAAAGACAGACCTTCTATCAGTAATCTCTTCAGTAGTTTACTCCTCTCTTTTGAACAGCTAGCCAGCATGTGTTTACAGCCTGGGGTTTTTAACACACCTTGATTAGGCAGCTGGGATCCAACTAATTGTCCTGAGGTTCCCATGTGAAGTTAACCTAGTCACTACTGCACTGCAGACTAAACGTAGGTCTGCCAGGCATATAGCTGGTGGCTTATATTTACCCTGTCACATTCCTCCCCTGTTAGTGTGTGGCTGGGGCTAAGCACGACTGAAGCCCGACCATCCACTCCTTCTCTAGAAAAGAAGTCAGCATTTGCATTTTCTTTTCCCGGCCTGTGCTGAATCTCAAATGAGAAGGGTTGGATGGCCATATACCACCTAGTCAATCTAGCATTGGAATTCTTCATACTATTTAACCACTTCAGGGGAGCATGGTCCGTCACCAAAGTAAAATGGACTCCTGCCAGGTAATGCCTCAAAGCCTCGATTGCCCACTTTACTGCGAGGCACTCCTTCTCAATCACTGAGTATTTTTTTCCCTCTGGAACAATTTCCTACTCAGGAAAAGGATACGGTGTTCAACTCCCTCAAACTGTTGTGACAACACTGCCCCTAGCCCTATCTCTGATGCATCTGTTTGCACTACAAAAGGGCTGTTGAAGTCCGGGCTTCTAAGGACGGGACCCTTTGATAGACACCTTTTTATGTCCTCAAAGGCTCTCTGACAATCCCTTGACCATACCACTTGTGTAGGGGAACACTTTTTTGTGAGGTCCGTTAAAGGGGCTGCCACTTCCGAATAGTTGGGGATGAACCGCCGGTAGTACCCTGCTAAACCCAGCAGAGAGCGTACCTGCATTTTTGTTTGGGGGGTCGGAACTTCTTTCAGGGCAACTACCTTGTCGGCCAGTGGCCTTACTTTTCCACCTCCCACTGCATACCCTAAGTATTTGGTTTCCGCCTTACCCAATGCACATTTCTTAGGGTTGGCTGTGAGCCCTGCCTCTCTTAGAGATTTGAGGACCGCTTTCAGCCTATTTAGATGGGCCCGCCAGTGTTTACTATAAATGACAATGTCATCTAGGTAGGCTGCGGCATAAGTCCTATGGGGTCTCAGTACCTTATCCATGAGTCTCTGAAATGTGGCTGGGGCTCCATGCAGTCCAAATGGCATTGTCACAAACTGGTATAAACCCATGGGAGTGGCAAAGGCTGTTTTGCACTTGGACTTTTCCTCTAAGGTATTTGTCAGTATCCTTTTGTCAAGTCCAGCGAGGATATATATTCCGCATTACCAAGGGCGTCAATTAATTTGTCCACCCTTGGCATCGGATATGCGTCAAACTTGGATACCGCATTGACCTTTCGGAGGTCCACACAAAATCTTACCTTCCCATCGGGTTTAGGGACCATAACTAGTGGACTACACCACTCACTGCATGATTCCTCAATCACTCCTAAGTGTAACATTTCTTGTACCTCCTTCTCTACCAGAGCCCTACGACTTTCAGGCAGCCTATAAGGACGGGAACGTACTTTTACCCCAGGTGCTGTCTCGATCGCATGTGAAATTAAGTTAGTTTGCCCTGGTAAATCAGAAAAAACATCATGGAATTGTGTAATTATTGCTAACAAGTCCCCTTTTTGTTCAGAGGACAACTGTTTACCCATTGGGATTTTATCATCACTCACGATGTTCTCCCATGGAGGCTGAGGAACCAAGTCCGTTTCCTCCTCCACCGGGTGGATGAATAGAGACCGCTGCATCTTCCAGGGTTTCAGCAAGTTCACAAGGTAAATTTGTTTACCCTTCCTGGACCCAGGTTGAGCGATCTCGTAATCCACATCACCCGTACGGCGGAGTACTTCGAATGGGCCCTGCCATTTGGCCAGGAGTTTACTCTCGCAACTGGGTAACAATAACATCACCTGGTCTCCCGGGTGAAACAATCTCATGCGAGCATTCTAATTGTAATGTCTCTCCTGACTGTCCTGGGCTGATCTAAGATTCTCCCTAGCAAAATGGCTGACCACATCTAGGCGCTGTGGCGAAAATGGGGGTAATCAGCGCATTAATAAAGGCAGTGGGCTCAGCTGGTTACCCCTATTTCGCATTGGGGATGAAGGGGTTAATTCTATATGCATGGCTGTCCCCATTTTGCAGGCTAATCTCTACCTGCAGTGAAGTGCCTTTCTGTTGCTGTTTTAAAATGTACAGGCAGGATGCTATTTTTTTTGTCTGCCTGCCTTTGTAAGGCAGTAAGGACCAAATGTTATGCATACAGGAGCCCCCTGTTGGGATGAAAGATCCCAGATTCGTAAAGTGTCACTTAATCAGGATGTTTCTGAGTAGCAGATCCTGTTACTCCTCCTGGATATTTCACACCTCGGGACCCAAACTCCAGACAGTGCGTCCCCAGAAATGAGTGGCCCCTTTTTACTTAGCAGTGCTACCAAGCTGCTTACTGAGCATGCTCAGAGATACCTGAGCTGGCTGGTGGACTTGCTCATGTGACCTGGCAGGTTCTGATAGGAGGAAGATAATTCCTTGCCAATGGGATGAGGCTAATGTAACACTTCACAGGCCCTTGTCCTTAAAAAGGCCTGTACCCCTCATTCCTGTGTTATTCCTGTTTTTGTTGTTGCTGTTACCTGATTTCTTCAAGCGGATAAGACCTAAGTACAGCGGCTACGATTCCAGAACGCAAGGGGTTAAAAACATCGCAACAAGGAAACTTGCCCTGCTTCAGGATTTCGTTAGCCCTGGGGATTCCAGCAAATCCCAGAGAACCAGAAAAGGACTTTGCACATTCACAGAAGGATTGGACTGGCTAATTATTTGGCAATTTGCAAATGGACTAGTTTTTAAAGAACAATCTTCTGGTGCTTGGGCACCTTTCTGGACATTATCCTCTGTTTCTCTACCCGTGAGTGTAATTATTAAGTTTATTCTGCAGTTGTCGTGTGTTTGCCTATCAAGGGAATAAATCTCAGTTTATTTTGCTCAACCTGTTCTGCTCAATCAGGACCCACGAAATATAAATGTGTTATTAAGTGCGTCTCCCGTGACAGGCGCTTCCTAAGGTCTAGTACATATTGCAGGGTATTCTTAGAAGGGGACCGCTGTTCCTCCCAGGACTCCTTTAGGAGGTCTAGGATACCCCGGGGTTGGCGGCCATAGAGCAATTCAAATGGAGAGAATCCCGTGGAGGCCTGGGGAACTTCCCGCACTGCAAACAGCAGAAAAGGGAGAACTTCATCCCAGACTCTCTTCTCTGAATCTACAAATTTCCTCAGCATCCCTTTTAGAGTTCGGTTAAATCTTTCCACCAATCCGTCAGTCTGTGGATGGTAGACCGATGTCCGAACAGACTTGACCTCTAGTAACTTTAAAACATGCTGCATCAGTTTAGCCATAAAATTTGTACCTTGGTCTGTCAACATAACCTGGGGAAGTCCAACCCGTGAGAACAGTTCCAACAACTTGTTGGCTACTTGCTTCGCCGTTGCTGTTCTCCGGGGGAACGCCTCAGGATATCTTGTTGCATAATCAACTATTACAAGAATAAACCTGTGTCCTTTCGCAGAAGGTTCTAGAGGTCCTACCAAGTCTACCTGTCACGGGAGACCAGGCCCAATACACATTTATATTTAAGGGATCAGTCACAAGGCAAAACAGGCAGTAAAATAAATTGCGGTTTATTCGGACAAGACCTCGGAAACACACAGAAATACAAGAAACAGACAATATACACACTTACGGGGGTCTGGGGAAGAGATCTACCCTTTCCTAGTTGCAAGGCGCCTGTTCAGCAAAGGCTTACCTTGATAGGACCTTGGGCTCCTGGACCGAAATCCAGCCTGCTGGCTAGGCCTCCCCATGCTTCCAGGTGTGAATAGCTCTTTCACAGAAGCATCAGGAGTGAGAGGCCTGCCAGCAGCTGCTTGTCTTCAGATCTCCAACAGGAAAAAGAGAGAGAGAGCTGCTTTTACAGCACGCTCTTATATAGGCTGAATTCCTATCTAAATCATTGAGGGGTGTAATAGCCAATTAAAGCAGGGATTGAAATTACGCATTCACTGATAGGAGGGATAAATTCAAAACTTGCCAATAGAAACCTTGCTTATCAGTTCTGACATCCAGGGCCGTTTTCTTTTTCCCTGGCTCCGTGGTGTCTAGTAAGACAAAACATCCCAATCTGAACATCCTGCTCACCAAATGGTTTCCCCCCTCTGCCATTCCTCTCCTCTTTGAACTATGGAATCTATGCAAACTAGCCAGCATATTAACTATATGCCTGTGCTTTCTGTATAGAACCTTATAGTAAACATTAAAACACAATATAAAGTACACTTCCTTACAGAATATACTCTGGGGAACCTTATACTTATAAGGGAAATAAATTGGGGAGATTTGGGCTTGTAAACCCTTTCTGAGCTGGGGCATTGAAATGCTAATCCACATGTAATTCACATGCTAATTCACACTACCTTTTGTCACCAACCTGGGTTTAAATCACAGGACAAACATAATACATTGCAGTTTTAAAACACAGAGAACCAACATTTGGACACAAGAGCTGACACTCTCAGCCCATACCATATGGTTTCAGGGGCAGCCAGCCGGGCTCCCCCTTTATTAAGGAAGGCCGGCAAAGCCTATCGCCACACTACCCCAATCCTCTCAAAAGGAACTGACACCAAGGGTAGAGGAACCAAAGGGGCTGGTTTTTGTCCCTTTGGACTAGTTAGCTGGCACTCCGGACATGCCGCACATAGCTTAGCAATATCACTATGAATCCCTGGCCAAGAGAATCGGGATGAAATACGGTCCAATGTTTTATCCCTGCCCAGGTGACCACCCCAAGGGACAGTATGGGCTAGAGTGAACACAGATTTAACAAACGCCTTGGGAACCAATATCTGTCTGGTGACCTCCCCTGTTTGTGTTTGCCTATTCACCCTATATAGGATATCATTTGATAGATCAAAATGGGGGAATACTATCACCCCCTGTGCATCTACAATCTGCTCATCAATTTTCACCACCTTGTCATACTGTCTAGCAAGGACTGGGTCTTCCCTTTGCTTCTGGCGAAAGTCAGGGAGGTACAAGTCTGGTAAATCTCAAGGGCCCGTATCCCCCTCCCTCTGGCCATCCCCAGCCATCACTTGTGACCTCTGACTACTAGAATGGTTACCTTGAGACCCAGATTTCTGCAACCAGTCCTGTTTGTCAGAGCGTCTTTGCTTCCGAGTCTTTTGAACCCGGTGTCTACTGGGAAAAAGGTCTGCCGAGAAGGGGAACAGTTTGCCAGGGTTCTCCTGAGCCCTAGAAGGGGGCTCCTCGTTAGAGACTGGAGCCATTAGGTCCGAAAAGAAAGGCCAGTCCCAGACGAGCACAACGGGGCCGGGAGCCAAGGAGCGACGAGGAGGTGATAGGCTTAAGGATGTTTCTGTCCAAGAAACATTCTGGATACAAAAACTTGAAACCTTAGGTATTAATGGTTTAAATGAAAATATAGACTTATGGTGTTTATATTAAAGAACGTATCTTTAAGATCAATTTTCTGTGTTTTGTCTTGCAAATTTACTATGTAAGATCTGGAATCGGTTTATTCTAAATATTTACTATATTCCCCTTGAGTAATTACTAACTGAGGTCTGTTTTATTTCAGAGCCATATATTTTTATTATTGATTATATTGGCAGTTTATATATATATATATATATAAACTGCCAATATAATCAATAATAAAAATATATGGCTCTGAAATAAAACAGACCTCAGTTAGTAATTACTCAAGGGGAATATAGCAAATATTTAGAATATATATTTGTATATATATTTAGAATATATATTTGTATATATATATATATATATATATATATATATATTATATATATATATACAGTGTTCGACAATCCTATACATTTACACGCCCGGGGCGGGTGGATTTAACCCCCAGGTGAGCACATATTGGTCCAAGCAGAACACGTGCTTGTTTTTTTAAATTTCCCCCATTCACGCTGAAAAAAAAACCTCCCCCTACCTGACTTCTGATTGGCGCGCGCTCCCAGGCTTTGTGGGCGCGCGGCCAGGCTCTATAAGAGCCCGCCCCCAACGAGCGGCCATTCTTTCCGGCCGGAGATCTCTTGGAGAGTAAGTAAGTACTCTCCAATACTCCGTCTTGCGGCCCCTCTGCTGCTTCCCTGCAAGCCCCCTTACTCTCCCTGTTCCCCCTTCTCTCCCTGTTCCCCCTTCTCTCCCTGTTCCCCCTTCTCTCCCTGTCCCCGCTTAACTTGGCCAGCAGATTGCAGTGGGGGTGTCCCCCCCTTCTCGGCATGTGCCGGGGCAGCAGATTGCAGTGGGGGTGTCCCCCCCTTCCCGGCATGTGCCGGGGCAGCAGATTGCAGTGGGGGTGTCCCACCCTTCTCGGCATGTGCCGGTGCAGCAGATTGCAGTGGGGGTCCCCCCCCCTTCTCGGCATGTCCCGGGGGCAGCAGATTGCAGTGGGGGTGTCCCCCCCTTCTCGGCATGTCCCGGGGGCAGCAGATTGCAGTGGGGGTGTCCCCCCCTTCTCGGCATGTCCCAGGGCAGCAGATTGCAGTGGGGGTGTCCCCCCCTTCTCGGCATGTGCCGGTGCAGCAGATTGCAGTGGGGGTGTCCCCCCCTTCTCGGCATGTCCCGGGGGCAGCAGATTTCAGTGGGGGTGTCCCCCCCTTCTCGGCATGTCCCGGGGCAGCAGATTGCAGTGGGGGTGTCCCCCCCCTTCTCGGCATGTCCCGGGGGCAGCAGATTGCAGTGGGGGTCCCCCCCTTCTCGCCATGTGCCGGTGCAGCAGATTGCAGTGGGGGTGTCCCCCCCTTCTCGGCATGTCCCGGGGGCAGCAGATTGCAGTGGGGGTGTCCCCCCCTTCTCGGCATGTCCCGGGGGCAGCAGATTGCAGTGGGGGTGTCCCCCCCTTCTCGGCATGTCCCAGGGCAGCAGATTGCAGTGGGGGTGTCCCCCCCTTCTCGGCATGTGCCGGTGCAGCAGATTGCAGTGGGGGTGTCCCCCCCTTCTCGGCATGTCCCGGGGGCAGCAGATTTCAGTGGGGGTGTCCCCCCCTTCTCGGCATGTCCCGGGGCAGCAGATTGCAGTGGGGGTGTCCCCCCCTTCTCGGCATGTCCCGGGGGCAGCAGATTGCAGTGGGGGTGTCCCCCCCTTCTCGGCATGTCCCGGGGGCAGCAGATTGCAGTGGGGGTCCCCCCCTTCTCGCCATGTGCCGGTGCAGCAGATTGCAGTGGGGGTGTCCCCCCCTTCTCGGCATGTCCCGGGGGCAGCAGATTGCAGTGGGGGTGTCCCCCCCTTCTCGGCATGTGCCGGTGCAGCAGATTGCAGTGGGGGTGTCCCCCCCTTCTCGGCATGTCCCGGGGGCAGCAGATTGCAGTGGGGGTGTCCCCCCTTCTCGGCATGTCCCGGGGGCAGCAGATTGCAGTGGGGGTGTCCCCCCCTTCTCGGCATGTGCCGGTGCAGCAGATTGCAGTGGGGGTGTCCCCCCCTTCTCGGCATGTCCCGGGGGCAGCAGATTGCAGTGGGGGTGTCCCCCCCTTCTCGCATGTGCCGGTGCAGCAGATTGCAGTGGGAGTGTCCCCCCCTTCTCGGCATGTCCCGGGGGCAGCAGATTGCAGTGGGGGTGTCCCCCCCTTCTCGGCATGTCCCGGGGCAGCAGATTGCAATGGGGGTGTCAGCCCCTTCTCGGCATGTCCTGGGGGCAGCAGATTGCAGTGGGGGTGTCCCCCCCTTCTCGGCATGTCCCGGGGGCAGCAGATTGCAGTGGGGGTGTCCCCCCCTTCTCGGCATGTCCCGGGAGCAGCAAATTGCAGTGGGGGTGTCCCCCCCTTCTCGGCATGTCCCGGGGGCAGCAGATTGCAGTGGGTGTGTCCCCCCCTTCTCGGCATGTCCTGGGGGCAGCAGATTGCAGTGGGGGTGTCCCCCCCTTCTTGGCATGTGCCGGTGCAGCAGATTGCAGTGGGGGTGTCCCCCCCCTTCTCGGCATGTCCCGAGGGCAGCAGATTGCAGTGGGGGTGTCCCCCCCTTCTCGGCATGTCCCGGGGGCAGCAGATTGCAGTGGGGGTGTCCCCCCCTTCTCGGCATGTGCCGGTGCAGCAGATTGCAGTGGGGGTGTCCCCCCCTTCTCGGCATGTCCCGGGGGCAGCAGATTGCAGTGGGGGTGTCCCCCCCTTCTCGGCATGTCCCGGGGGCAGCAGATTGCAGTGGGGGTGTCCCCCCCTTCTCGGCATGTGCCGGTGCAGCAGATTGCAGTGGGGGTGTCCCCCCCCTTCTCGGCATGTCCCGGGGGCAGCAGATTGCAGTGGGGGTGTCCCCCCCTTCACGGCATGTCCCGGGGCAGCAGATTGCAGTGGGGGTGTCCCCCCCTTCTCGGCATGTGCCGGTGCAGCAGATTGCAGTGGGGGTCCCCCCCCCTTCTCGGCATGTCCCGGGGGCAGCAGATTGCAGTGGGGGTGTTCCCCCCTTCTTGGCATGTGCCGGTGCAGCAGATTGCAGTGGGGGTGTCCCCCCCTTCTCGGCATGTCCCGGGGGCAGCAGTCTGCAGTGGGGGTGTCCCCCCCTTCTCGGCATGTCCCAGGGCAGCAGATTGCAGTGGGGGTCCCCCCCCCTTCTCGGCATGTCCCAGGGCAGCAGATTGCAGTGGGGGTGTCCCCCCCTTCTCGGCATGTCCCAGGGCAGCAGATTGCAGTGGGGGTGTCCCCCCCTTCTCGGCATGTGCCGGTGCAGCAGATTGCAGTGGGGGTGTCCCCCCTTCTCGGCATGTCCCGGGGGCAGCAGATTGCAGTGGGGGTGTCCCCCCCCTTCTCGGCATGTGCCGGTGCAGCAGATTGCAGTGGGGGTGTCCCCCCCCTTCTCGGCATGTCCCGGGGGCAGCAGATTGCAGTGGGGGTGTCCCCCCCTTCACGGCATGTCCCGGGGCAGCAGATTGCAGTGGGGGTGTCCCCCCCTTCTCGGCATGTGCCGGTGCAGCAGATTGCAGTGGGGGTCCCCCCCCCTTCTCGGCATGTCCCGGGGGCAGCAGATTGCAGTGGGGGTGTTCCCCCCTTCTTGGCATGTGCCGGTGCAGCAGATTGCAGTGGGGGTGTCCCCCCCTTCTCGGCATGTCCCGGGGGCAGCAGTCTGCAGTGGGGGTGTCCCCCCCTTCTCGGCATGTCCCAGGGCAGCAGATTGCAGTGGGGGTCCCCCCCCCTTCTCGGCATGTCCCAGGGCAGCAGATTGCAGTGGGGGTGTCCCCCCCTTCTCGGCATGTCCCAGGGCAGCAGATTGCAGTGGGGGTGTCCCCCCCTTCTCGGCATGTGCCGGTGCAGCAGATTGCAGTGGGGGTGTCCCCCCTTCTCGGCATGTCCCGGGGGCAGCAGATTGCAGTGGGGGTGTCCCCCCCCTTCTCGGCATGTGCCGGTGCAGCAGATTGCAGTGGGGGTGTCCCCCCCTTCTCGGCATGTCCCGGGGGCAGCAGATTGCAGTGGGGGTGTCCCCCCCTTCTCGGCATGTCCCGGGGCAGCAGATTGCAGTGGGGGTGTCCCCCACTTCTCGGCATGTCCCGGGGGCAGCAAATTGCAGTGGGGGTGTCCCCCCCTTCTCGGCATGTCCCAGGGCAGCAGATTGCAGTGGGGGTGTCCCCCCCTTCTCGGCATGTCCCAGGGCAGCAGATTGCAGTGGGGGTGTCCCCCCCTTCTCGGCATGTCCCAGGGCAGCAGATTGCAGTGGGGGTGTCCCCCCCTTCTCGGCATGTGCCGGTGCAGCAGATTGCAGTGGGGGTGTCCCCCCCTTCTCGGCATGTCCCGGGGGCAGCAGATTGCAGTGGGGGTGTCCCCCCCTTCTCGGCATGTCCCGGGGCAGCAGATTGCAGTGGGGGTGTCCCCCCCTTCTTGGCATGTCCCGGGGGCAGCAGATTGCAGTGGGGATGTCCCCCCCTTCTCGGCATGTCCCGGGGGCAGCAGATTGCAGTGGGGGTGTCCCCCCCTTCCCGGCCTGCCCAGCCTTTCTCAGTTAGGATTTTAGCCCATCCAAAAAATAAAAAGGCAGGTTATAATTAAAACTATAAAGAGGGTCTTTGGGGGGGGGGGGGCCGCCGGACGGGAGGTGCCAAAGGGGTGGTGCTCCCGGCCGCATACTGCTACATAAAACATTGTTTTGGTTGATTGTAACAATTTCTTATGCTGTCTACAGTTATTCCTAATGTATTTGTCCCATTCTACACCCAGTCAGTCAGTCAGTAACCCAGTCAGTCAGTAACCCAGTCAGTCAGTAACCCAGTCAGTCAGTAACCCAGTCAGTCAGTAACCCAGTCAGTCAGTAACCCAGTCAGTCAGTAACCCAGTCAGTCAGTAACCCAGTCAGTCAATAACCCAGTCAGTCACTCAGTCAGTAACCCAGTCACTCAGTCAGTCACTCAGTCAGTCACTCAGTCACTCACCCAGTCAGTCACTCACCCACCCAGTCAGTCAGTTACCCAGTCACTCACCCAGTCAGTCACTCACCCTGTCACTCAGTCAGCCACCCATTCAGTCACTCACCCATTCAGTCAGTCACTCACCCATTCAGTCAGTCACTCACCCAGTCAGTCAGTAACCCAGTCAGTCACTCACCCTGTCAGTCAGTCAGTCACTCACCCACTCACCCATTCAGTCACTCACCCATTCAGTCAGTCACTCACCCAGTCAGTCAGTTACCCAGTCACTCACTCAGTCAGTCACTCACCCTGTCACTCAGTCACTCACCCAGTCAGTCACTCACCCACCCAGTCAGTCAGTTACCCAGTCACTCACCCAGTCAGTCACTCACCCTGTCACTCAGTCAGCCACCCATTCAGTCACTCACCCATTCAGTCAGTCACTCACCCATTCAGTCAGTCACTCACCCAGTCAGTCAGTAACCCAGTCAGTCACTCACCCTGTCACTCAGTCAGTCACTCACCCACTCACCCATTCAGTCACTCACCCATTCAGTCAGTCACTCACCCAGTCAGTCAGTTACCCAGTCACTCACTCAGTCAGTCACTCACCCTGTCACTCAGTCACTCACCCAGTCAGTCACTCACCCTGTCACTCAGTCAGTCACCCATTCAGTCACTCAGCCAGTTACCCAGTCAGTCACTCACCCTGTCACTCAGTCAGTCACCCATTCAGTCACTCAGCCAGTTACCCAGTCACACACACCCAGTCACTCACCCAGTCAGCCATTCACACACACCCAGTCACTCAGTCAGTCAGTAACCCAGTCAGTAACTCACCCAGTCAGTAACCCAGTCAGTAACTCACCCAGTCAGTAACCCAGTCAGTAACTCACCCAGTCAGTAACCCAGTCAGTCACTCACCCAGTCAGTCACTCAGTAAGTCACTCACCCACTCACCCATTCAGTCACTCACCCATTCAGTCAGTCACTCACCCAGTCAGTCAGTTACCCAGTCAGTCACTCACCCTGTCAGTCACTGACCCTGTCACTCAGTCAGTCACCCATTCAGTCACTCAGTCAGTCACTCACCCTGTCACTCAGTCACTCACCCAGTCAGTCACTCACCCTGTCACTCAGTCAGTCACCCATTCAGTCACTCAGCCAGTTACCCAGTCAGTCACTCACCCTGTCACTCAGTCAGTCACCCATTCAGTCACTCAGCCAGTTACCCAGTCACACACACCCAGTCACTCACCCAGTCAGCCATTCACACACACCCAGTCACTCAGTCAGTCAGTAACCCAGTCAGTAACTCACCCAGTCAGTAACCCAGTCAGTAACTCACCCAGTCAGTAACCCAGTCAGTAACTCACCCAGTCAGTAACCCAGTCAGTCACTCACCCAGTCAGTCACTCAGTAAGTCACTCACCCACTCACCCATTCAGTCACTCACCCATTCAGTCAGTCACTCACCCAGTCAGTCAGTTACCCAGTCAGTCACGCACCCTGTCAGTCACTGACCCTGTCACTCAGTCAGTCACCCATTCAGTCACTCAGTCAGTCACTCACCCTGTCACTCAGTCACTCACCCTGTCACTCAGTCACTCGGTCACTCAGTCACTCAGTCACTCAGTCACTCAGTCAGTCACCCAGTCAGTCACTCAGTCACTCAGTCACTCAGTCAGTCACCCAGTCAGTCACCCAGTCACTCAGTCAGTCAGTCACCGAGTCACCAGTCAGTCACCCAGTCACCCAGTCACCCAGTCACCCAGTCAGTCACCCAGTCAGTCAGTCAGTCAGGTACCCAGTCAGTCACCCAGTCAGTCACCCAGTCAGTCACCCAGTCAGTCACCCAGTCAGTCACCCAGTCAGTCACCCAGTCAGTCACCCAGTCAGTCCCCCAGTCAAACAAGTAGTCAGCGGTCTACACATAAGAATGTATTGAGGTTTTAAAATAATTTCTAACTTTCTTTGTTCCAGATCTGATTAGAAAGCTTCTACCAGGTTACTCGGAATCCCCCCTAACTCAGAAGACAGGTAGGGAACGGCTGCATTTGTGTGTATTTGCTGATAGTCACTTATATTCGCAAACCTGTCTGCATTTGGTTAATATGAAGAAGCACAATAGTTTCCCATTATCCAAGAATTGGCTTCACTGTGGAGCAGCTCACACACCCACCACCCCTCCCTGATCTTAACGCTGCGGGAACAGTGCCGCTGAGCGTGCTATGTAATGAAAGCAAATAATGACGGCTATGCTTGTGCGACACTCACCGAAGCCCAGCGCTTGTAGAGACAATTTATCACGTGACCATACTGTGAATAATCTGTGTGGAGGGGGGTGGGAGACTTCACCCACTGCGCCGTATCATCTGATCACACACACGCCTTTGCTATAAAGATTTAAAATGCCTTCACTAAGTGTTTTGATTTCTTTATCTCTGGGTGGAGGAGTGGGGTGGTTTTTGAGAGTTTACTGCCATTTATATTGCATGTTAGCAAGCTTCACAGTCCGTGCTGTTACATGCCGATCTAGGGCCTCATGCAGTAAGCGGCGGAAAGGCACTTCTCGCCACTTTTCCGCCTAAAAAGCCTATCCATATTCAGAAAGGGGCCAGAAAGTGTCGAGATTCAAAAAAAACGCCAGTTTTGCTGGCGGTTTTTTTTTTTCCGCCGGTGGCGGGGCGAGAAGGCACTTTCCGCCTAAAAATCCAACTTTTTCAGCCACCCTGTATTCTAGTAGAGGCGAGTAGCTAAGCGGAGCTATTCGCCTCTCTAGAATACCGTTTCACTGGCGGATCAGCCATGCAAGAAAAAGATGGCAAGTTGCTGCTCAGAGGCAGCGGATGAGCGGCGGATCGGCACTTAGAAAAAATTCAGGCCTTTTTCCTGGCTGGGATTGATGCCGGGGGTCACCGGAGCAGATACCATTAATATCAGCACTGGACCCCCCCGGCATGCATCCGAGGCAGGAAAAATAAATTTAAAGGCCACTTCATTACCTTAGCGGTTAACCGCTAAGGTAATGAAGGGGTTAAAGAGCCGTGCCAGGTTTATTGTGGGTAGCGGGGGTGGGTGAAGGGGGTATTTGGCCCTTGGTGTTTGTTTAGGGCTTGCGGGGGGGTTGCAGGTGCACTTAACTTAATTTATATATATTTATTTAGTTAGTGTGGGGCTGGTGTGTGTATTTTTTATTATTGTGGGTAGTGGGGGTGGGTGAAGGGGGTATTAGCCCCAACGGTGTTTGTTTAGGGCTTGCGGGTGGGTAGCGGGAGGCCTTAACCCCTTCATGACCGTAGCAGTATTAACATATATATATGACCCCAACAACACCTATACCCCCCTAACATACAGTATAGTAATGGGCACAATGACTATTATCCACAAAAGGATAATAGTGCAGTTGTCCATTTAAAATACATACACAACAATAAAGACATTAAATACATATAGCACTCACCCATGTGCGGCTGCCACGATGAAGGCCATACTCATCTTCATCCTGCCCATGCACCATCCGCTTCTGCAAAACAGACACAAGAATTAAAACATCCAATGTAATGTCCCCTAACCCCTTAATCACAATAGCGGTTATTAACTGCTACAGTCATTAAGGGGTTAACCCACCATCACCCACATACCCTCCCCCACTAATCCCCCCAAACACCCTCACCCACTACCCACAGGGGAGTCCTACCAAATACCCTTGGGGCCAATACCCCCTCCCCCAGCACATACAGTACAATAATGTGCCAAATAACCATTATCCACATAGGGATAATACATTATTTGGCCATTATTAAACACATTAAATACCGTAATAAAGTAAAGAAAATTGTACTAACCTCATCAATAAGAAGGCTCCGTCGCCAGCATCATCCTTGGGGTCCGTTGCCAAAATAATAAATAGCCAATACATCTCAATTACATTAACATACCAATGAACCCCTTAATCACCTTTTCGGGTACTAACCTGAAAGGTAATTAAGGGGTGAAGCCATCCTGCAATGGCAACACCACTTATGCATAACATCCTCAATGAATTTAAAAGCAATTTCCTACACAAATCTCATGTAATCATTCAATCTGAAGCCTCAAATGCCACTTAAAACATTGCATTTACAGTGTATACATGTAGCATAATATGTAAACTACACACTGCAAATCAATGTTAACAATACAGTAATCCAACTCAAATAGCCTGACATCACAAGAAGTATATTATGTAAGCAAATAAAGTCACCATCAATGAATTAACAGACATGAATTACATCCCTAAACAATTAAAATACCATCCATACCAATTACACAATTAACTATAGCTATCGTAACAGAGAACAAGTTCAAAACATACAAAAAAGGACACCAACAATTACAATATACTAAAGCAAGCCTCTCCATAACCTACAGTACAGCATAAAGCCCAAAACTTACATCTCTCTAATAATAAAATACATTTAACACACATCTATGCATAGCAGCATAGCCACAATCATTTACAATACAGAAAATCAAGCTTTAACAACACTATCATTTCTTACCCTGTATGTATATATCTCTCTAGACATACATACATACATACATACATACATACATACATACATACATACATACATACATACAGTGGCAAGAAATGATATGCATTAAAAAAAATGAAGACATGAAAAAGCAAAAAAAAACACATTAACATTAAATACATTTCTTTATTTAACTTACCATTACTTGCCCCCACCGACTCCCGTTGATCAGCTTACTCACGAACCAATCCACGAACAGGAACCCATAAAATAAAAAACCATAAAATAATAAACAAAATAATAAAACACGACAATCCAGGGGTCTTCTAGTTGTAATCCATCTTCATCTGTATTCTTCTACCTTCTTCCGGGGTCTTCTTGCCGTCCGGTGCCACGCCCTGGTCTTCTTTCTTCAGAGGAGGTCCTTCCTCCTCGGCGTCTGGCTTCAAAATGAGACGACATAGGCTTTTAAAGGCCTATGACGTCACATTTTCGTCATATGGTTCCCACGGCCCTAATTGGGCTGTGAAAACCATGTGTTTTGGCCGATGTAAAAAAAAATGATGACGTCACTTAAAGGCAATGACAGCACAGCCAATCAGAATGGCTTTGCTGCAATTGCCTTTAAGATGACGTCATTAAAAGACACATGGCCGGCCTCACATGGTACGGCAGCCAATCAGAGCGTGGGAAGTCTATCCCTACTCTGATTGGTTCAAGTACCATGTGACAGAGGCTTTCAATGGCGTCACATCCTTTCTCCCCCAAGCCTCTGGGTCCAATTAATGGACCACGAATTGATTTGTTCCAACCAGACGGTGCCATTGATAACTGGTATTTTTCAAGCAAAATGCGTCATGTGAAGGGCCATTCACGTAGCGCAACTTCATTTATACTTATATATATATATATATTTATAATGTACAAAAATAATTCCACTTCTTTCTGTTTCTATATAAATAAAATAAACGTATGTCAAAAACTAATCTTATTAGTTCTTACTAAGAATTTATTAAATTTGCAATGGGGCGGAGCTAGGGGCGTGGTTAGGGGTGTGGCTAGGGGTGTGGCTATGGGCGAGTAGATTTTTTGGGTGGGCGAGTAGATTTTTGGGTGATTTGTCGAACACTGTATATATATATATATATATATATATATTGTTTTTTCTATTTATGTGTTAATTGTTTAAATAAAAGTGTATTTTGTAATGTTATCCTGGCCACACCTGATGGGGTTAAAATTGATAAGCTCAGAGGTTAATAATGACCTATTTATACACACATATGTGTGACATTGCTAAGTTGAAATCCGATTGGTGCAGTGTGCTTTCTAGATTGACCTATCAGATGTGGCTATAGCGTATATATACTCGTGAATGTATTAACTCAAATATCCCTGATGAAGTAGCTTACGCTACGAAACGCGTTGGATAGATTTTATAGCCCTTATGATAATCCTGTTCATAATCTGCGTGCCTAAATTCTTTCTGAGACTTTCCGAAAATTCTGTGATATTTTGGCATTATCAAACTGACGCAATATCTCACTTTACGGCCATCCTCACATTGCGGCCGGTCGTGAACTATATACGGGACTCTTGACGAACCAGCCTGGCAGTGGTTCCAAAAGCTCTGACTCCTGAGGGCGTCCCATCGGCTGTTAGCTGGACAGAGCGGCGGTTTCGATGGCCCCGACCTGTAAGGGCTCCTTACCTGGACCTTGGAGACGAGCGAAGGGTTCTCCCCAAGTGCCGTGGCGGTGTGTTCCCAGGCAAAGATCTCCTCAAAGGCAGCAAAGTGGATATCCTTCGATCCAGAAGTGGCTGTGTGACGTCGGGTAACCCATGTCATTGTACATGAAATGCTGATTATTCTTCTTCCTCGTCGCTTCTCTTTCTGCGTGGAGTGGTGGAGTGGTTGATTGTGATGTTTTGTTCCAAAGTGGATATGTTTTCTCTTTTTACTCTAAGGCCTCGTGTTGACTCACCATCTCAACACGAGGCCTTAGAGAAAAAAGAGAAAACATATCCACTTTGGAACAAAACATCACAATCAACCACTCCACCACTCCACGCAGAAAGAGAAGCAACGAGGAAGAAGAGCAGGGAAACAGCAGCAAAGAAAGGGGACAAGCAGACTGAGATTTTTGACGCCAGAGAGTCACGGTATTTTCAATCTATCTAGTTTTGTATTATCGGCCCATCATGTGTCACTGCAAGCGAAGGGTTTATCATTTGCACCGAGTAGCTTACCAGATAAGTTTGATTTGTTTGTTGATTTGAACAGATATATAAGGAAGATTACTCTCATGAGACACTTTTCTATGAAAAGCAAGGAAAAAGAGGTACTTTTTAGTACACAAGAACAAAATTGCATCAGAATTATGACATCACAACTATCTATGCATTCACAAAGTTCAGATGGACAAATACTATTAGAAACCAGTCATGCTATGGAAGGAGAAACTCTCTTAGATTTAAATCAGCTAACACAACATCCCACCCAAAACTCATTGGAATTGTTGAATATTAGTGGTCCAATGGTTGTGGAGGCTGTAAATTCAGGTGATGGATCCTTGGAGGTTCTCGAACCTAAGATCTTACATTCCCCTTTTACCCCAAGATTAACATTCTTTCCTTATTTGTCAAAAGGTGGATTTATAGATACATTTGATTTTGAAAAATTGTGCCAGGAAACCCCTATATTGAAAAGGAAAAATCTCCATCAAAATGAACAGCGAGCATTGGAAGAAGTCAGCCAAATTAATAATGTAATTATCAGACAGGCAGATATGGGGGGGGGGGGTATAGTGTTACAAAACAGGGAAATATATACAGGCATACCCCGGTTTAAGGACACTCACTTTAAGTACACTCGCGAGTAAGTACATATCTCTCAATAGGCAAACGGCAGCTCACGCATGCTCCTGTCAGCACGTCCTGAACAGCAATACCGGCTCCCTACCTGTACCGAAGCTGTGCGCAAGCGGGGAGACTATAGAGCCTGTTACAAATGCGTTATTTACATCAGTTATGCACGTATATGACGATTACAGTACGGTACATGCATCGATAAGTGGGGAAAAGGTAATGCTTCACTTTAAGTACATTTTCGCTTTACATACATGCTCCGGTCCCATTGCGTACGTTAATGCGGGGTATGCCTGTATAGCAGAAGCTAAACGACTACTAAATGATGATGCCTTCTATGTCATACTAAATGAAGACCCCATGATCGAATATCAAACACAATTGAAGTCTCTATTGATAAAAGCTCAGTCGCAGAATATTATTAGTAAATCTGAATTTGAATTCCTGTATAAACGCCATCCGAGGACACCAGTCTTTTACCACATACTGAAAATACATAAAGATCTAAAGGCACCACCAGGAAGACCCATAGTATCGGGTGTCGAGTCAATGACATCCAGCGTGTCCCAGTATGTAGACTATTATTTACAACCTATTGTGGCAAAATTGAGGTCACACATTAGGGACACGCTGCATGTCATTGACTCGATTTCTAACATTTCCTGGAAATCCACGTATATATGGGCCACATGCGATGTGGCATCCCTATATACGTGTATTGATCATGAAAAAGGCATACAGGCGATCACAAAATATCTAGAGACTGATACACAACTAGATTACATACAGAGATTTATTTTAGAGGTTATACGCTTCATCTTGGAACACAATTACTTTTTATTCGAAGACCAGTATTACAAACAAGTTTGTGGAACGGCCATGGGCACCAGGTTTGCCCCCAGCTATGCGAACCTATACATGGGTCTGTGGGAGAGTATCCATGTGTGGGGTAATGCGAGGCTGGGGGCTGGACTGGTATTTTATGGCCATTTTATAGATGACCTGCTATTTGTGTGGGATGGCGAAAAAAAAGAACTGGTAGATATTTTCTCATCCTAATATTAACAACATGGGGTTAAAATTCACATCGGAGATGGATAGATATAAAATTAATTTTCTTGATTTAGAGCTTAGTGTTAACATGGAGGGCAAAATTATCACTAAAACATTTTTTAAGAAGGTTGCTACGAATGGACATGTACACAAAAATAGCAATCACTATGGAAAATTGCTTGAAAACATCCCCCGGGGTCAGTTTCTAAGGGTCCGGAGAAATTGTTCTCGTGACTCGGACTATCTGACCCAGGGGGATGTTTTGGTCAATAAATTTGTAACAAAGGGATATGATAGGGATACCATTGAAGAAACATTTAGACAGGTAGGTACTTTGGAGAGATGTAAACTACTAGAGAAATCTAAATTGAAATTAGAAAAGAATACTAAGAGACTAGATATGAGGGGGGAAAACCAATCTAGTATGCCATCATTTGTCACTCAATATAACAACTTATTTTCCAAAATTAAATTAATATTAAATTCCCATTGGAACATTTTGTTAAATGACCCAATCATTGGTAGTAGGTTACCCACAAGGACACCGGTGGTGTTTAAAAGAGCCAGAAATATTAAATCTATATTAGCACCCAGTAGAATAAAAAGTATAGTGAACACATGTGACAAAAAAAGCAATAATATAAATGGTAATTTTCTGTGTAAACGATCAAGGTGTATAACATGTAAACATTTAGATATAACAAATACTATTTCATCTGCTTCCAATGCATCAATACATTCTGTCAAAGGACATATCAATTGCCTAACTGATTTTGTAGTCTATGCAATCATGTGCCCATGTGGCCTGCAATATATAGGTCGAACGACACGTCCCCTGAGTAAACGGTTCTTAGAACATCGTAGAAATATAATACACGGTCTGCAAACACATAGTCTATCTCGTCATTACCATTTAAAACACAATCGGGATCCTGCAACACTAAAAATAATGGGTATTGAAACTATAAAATCTAGTTTATTAAGTGGTGATAGACATAAATGTTTAAATCTACGAGAAACATATTGGATATATGTTTTGAACACTTTAAGTCCATCTGGCCTGAATGATTGCATAGATATTAGTACGGTTATTTGACAATACATCTCTTTATGATGGAGACATGGAGGTCTGGGTTGAACATGCTTTGACGTGTTCCCTTCATGTTTGTCTCATGGGGTTCTCTTCTGAATCTGTTCATTCATAAAATATTTAACATTTTCTTTTTTCTCCTTTTCTTCTCTTTTCTATTTTTATTTTATTTTTCATAGCTAGTTTAAAAAATACACTAAATATATATCACAATTGGGTAATATTAGTTGATTATAGATACATAATTACTAGAATACATTAGAGGCACATATTATAGAACAAACACATTTATTATACTATATTTAGGTAAACATTTATTAGAATTTATTAGATTTACAAATTTATTAAGTATATATTTTTATTCACATATCCAATATAAATAATAATAGTATAATACATATATATATATATATATATATATATATATATATATATATATATATATATATATATATATATATATAAAATACACTTTATTTAAAGTTAATCACTTTTATAAACACATAATAAACTGGTGGATTTTATTATAAATTATTAATAAGAATAGGGTCCCTTCGCTGGCATTGACAATTAAGCCGATGGTACATCTATTATGGTTTGCAATGCAGGTGGCTCTGGGATACAAAATCTGCGCCTGTGCGTTCTCCCTTGTTTCTGCTGGATAGAGGGATATATAGTTAATTAACATCCTAATATTGAGATAGATTCTGATAGCTATGGTAGATTCACAGTAGATGGTTAAATTATCTATTCACATAACAATCTATATCCCTCTCTATCTATGTATAGTCGTTCAATATCCAAATTTAATTACTTTCACAATGTTTCTTTCTTCAAAATTCATTTAATAAAGTATATTAATCCTATATTAGCCTTATTTGGGGAACCTGTTGACCATGAATATGGTTGACACTGAACTCAAATATATAGGATTAAAGTCATCTGTACATATATTATTCATTTTTGCTATATTGCAGATTGAAAAGTCAAGTATAAGACCGGTGAAAAGCAATCAATCAAATATATATAAGGTGTAGTAAGTATCAAGCAATTCCGTTAAGGGATAAAATATTCCAACATGAAAATTGATTTATATTATCAAATCATGCATAAATTGATATTAATAGATAAAAACACCTATTTAAAGACATGAATGATTGTATTCACCATATATCATCTAAAAGACATGTATTCATATGCATTTCTATTTTTAAATTGTTAGGATTTTATATTTAACTAGCTGATATACCCGGCGTTGCCCGTGATGTAATGTTCTGCCTCCCCCATCCTCCCTCTCAACTCCCTTCCCCCCCTCTTCACAGCTGTTCAGGCTTCCCCCCCTTCTCTCCTGACTCCCTTCCCCCACTCTCTCTCCTGACTCCCTTCCCCCCCTCTCTCTCCTGACTCCCTCTCTCCCCCACACTCTCTCCTGACTCCCCCCACCCTCTCTCCTGACTGAATACAACCCCCCCGCCTGTCCGCTGTGCGCCGCCATCTTACCGGGGGCAGCTGCAGGAGGAAGGGGGTCCTTCCGGAGGCTGCCTGCCCCCCTGCCGGGGAGAGACGGGAGTGAGCATTGGCGGCTCGGGCAGGAGGGCCGTGCCGTGCTTCCCCTCCGTCCGGGAGCCGGGGAGGGAGAGGGAAAGGCAGAGGGAGAGAGAGAGAGTTGGGTGACGTTATAGAGCCACCAATCTGATTGGCCAGAGGCTGAGGACCAATCAGATTCACCGCAGTTAGTACCAACCTTTCGATTTTATATATTAAGATATGTATAACAATTGTAGTGTTGTTTTTATTACAATAAATATATGTTGGCAGACAAAAAAAGCCAATTGTTTCTATAGATTTTTCTAATTACTAACATGTGATCTATCAATTACCAATCAGCCAGTTAGGGGGCTGATTGGTATACACACACATATAAATAGCTATGACGTATGTTAGTCACATATCCCCTGATGAAATCACCCTTAGTGTGAAGAAACGCGTTGGGAAGTTAGTGTGAGCTACTGACAGGTTTTTAGTATACTCGACTGCTGCTGGGACATTGCTGGGACACTGCTCATTTTGCTGTACATTGGTGAATTGCGACGCCAACCCATATTCCGTTGCGGGGTCACTTGACCGTTTTCTCCCATCCGGAGTTGCTGTGTGGAAAGATCTGCATCCGGTTTACATCGCGAGAGGTCGTGTTACCCTGTGAGAGCCCTGCTGGTCGGTGGCTGAGAGACTCTGGGGCTCCATTGAAGAGATTGAAGAGCTGTTTGGCGTGTGAGCAGAGCAGTATCATCCCACAGTTGGCGAATGAGTATACTCATTACATGCTTTTATTCACATATGTTTGTGAGTTTATATCTATTGAATTTAGCACTGGTTATTAAATGTTTATTTTCATATTACACTAGGATCGGGCGCTTTCTTTTTTTTTATATATATATATATATATATATATAGTCCACTGTGTATTCAGCACTTTACAAAAGAGACAACAAAGTGCAGTGAAATGAACAAGATCAGACAATGGGAAAGGAAATCCCTGCCCCGGAGAGCTTACAATCTAAGTAACCCATGATCTTATGATATAATCTTATTGTGCTGTCTGCATGTATATACTCTATATATAGTATAATAGGTCTTAGGTCCGATAAGTATGAGGAGAGCAGCTCCAGGCCACACATGGCCACACACACACCCGACAAACGGCACAGTTTGTCAGAGTGAGTTTATTCAGCATTATAGCACTGTCAACGCTTCTCAAGTTAGATGATTCAGCTCAAATAAAATGTATTACTATAACAAAAAGAAAGGAGGGGTGCAACTAATATATAATATATAGCAACATCAAAGAGCAGTGTTCTTCTTTATTGCACTCAAAAAGAAAGGAGGGGTGCAACTAATATATAATATATAGCAACATCAAAGAGCAGTGTCCTTCTTTATTGCACTCAAAAAGAAAGGAGGGGTGCAACTAATATATAATATATAGCAACATCAAAGAGCAGTGTCCTTCTTTATTGCACTCAAAAAGAAAGCGTCCTAAATAGAATATAACTTTTATTTATATTGTTAATATAGGTGAGCCCAAAGAAAATAATGTTATAAAAAAACACACAGGCTGCTGTTCTGCCATGCAACACCGTGACGGACATCTCGACATCGTAACCTCGACGCTGATCTGCCGGAGACTCTTACTTTATACGGTTATGAGAGGCTGGTAACACCATTAGGCCATTACGTGATGGACATCTCTGACATTGCTAACCTCGACGCTGATCTGCCAGAGACTCTCACTTTATACTGTTATGAGAGGCTGGTAACGCCATTGGGCTATTTTTTGATGGAAGTACCACAGTTATGTAGAACCTTTGGGAACAGGCCTGAAAATGGGGGTTTCCCCGCCATGGCCCTTTATTCCCGACCTGCATTGCTACTCCCTCCTTAAATCCGGCTGCTGAATCCTGCAGCCGCTGACGCTCTCCCCCTGACACCCTCCTCCACCTACTCCCCCTGATCCACTCGTCCTGCGGAGAGGACATGGGAGGGGGCGGTCTAAGCCTCCTGCCAGTTGATACACCATTTTATTTCTGTATTACATGTAAACAACTAACAATAAGGTGGAAAACTGTTTCTTGTCCTCTCTAAGTTCAAAGCTTCATCCATGAACTCAAAGCACAGGTTTAGAAGCATGATTGACAGCTATTACCTCTTCTCGCTCTAACCAAGTAACTGACAAACATATCATTTATACACTGTATAAAGACCGACCACTCCTTCTAATCCATCCTGGTAATCTCTCTCACATCTGGATATGATTACTTTTACTGTTGTACTACAGAGATGTGATCTCTGACCTCCATACCATTACTCAAGACAGGGATCATTCTGGTAAATGACCTCTGACCCCCATAACATTGATTATTATCATTGGAATGTTAATTTAGTGTCAGCTCTTTGACTAGTGAGGCCAGATGTTCAGCAACCACTGAGTTAAAAAGCATAGTACATATGCTTGAATATACACATATACAATAATATCAAATGCCCATCGTGCCTATCTAACTCTCACCTATCCACACTGGGGACAGGCTCTGCTCTGTCTTTGGCCTCCAAAGGGTGCCATCCGGCCAGAGAAATGTTTGTCTGGTCCTGCAGCCCCATGTCGCGCAGGGGCCCGATCTCCCGTACGCAGGGGCCCGATCTCCCGCACGCAGGGGCTGTAACATTGCTGTCTGAAGGTTAGAATAGAAACCCGCATGTGGGGAATGATATGCCAACCTCGGCCTGGCATCAGAGTCCTAGAAAGGCACAGGTAGTGATGTCCAGTTCCGGGTAGAGTCTGGCAAGATTGGTCAGATCCATTTCCGAGATAGAGGCAGGGATAGTCAGGTCACAGTTTGAAGGTCCCAACAAGATCAATAGCAAGGACAGGGGAGACCACAGGACAAAGAAGCACACCCAGTATAATAATACTTTGCACGGGCACTGGCTGATAGCAACTGGCAGCTATTTAAAGCTCTGGAGCAGGTGCTGACAATTAGAGTCAGGGAGAGGCTGACTTCCAGGTTTTGGCCATCTTAGTTGGAATGAGAGCATCCTGGTCCGTTGCCCAAACCTACAGCTGCCCAACAGGCAACAAACAGAGGTAGGAGTGCAGAATCAAAGCCAGAAGAATCCTTAGCTGAGGAAGCTAAAAAAATAGGACGTTCTCTGGAAAAGGAGGTGGAGGTGCAACTCAGTCCCAAAGAAGCTGAATTGGCGACTCCGTGGTGTGGAGAAGCTGCAGAAAGACCGCTTCAAGAGCAGAAAACTCTATGGGCTAGGCCTAACTGCTCTACAACTGTTACCATACACTTTGTCTACAAAAAGAGGAGTGCCCGACGCAACGGAAATCTCATGACCGCACACGCGGTAAAAAGACTTTACTTGGAAAAAGTCCTCCTCGAGCGACTGAGGAGTGCTGATCTCAAGCACCTTCAGGAGGAGACAAAAATAAACTGGAGAAAGGGCTCCAATCCCAGCGGGACAGAGGATTCTCTTCCTCCATCCACGCTCATTCAAGTTACAGAAAGATCTCGAATGAGAGTGGAAGGATGGGCTTTGGCCGTGGTAAGCCCGAGCTTCCCACAAACAGGGGAGGTATGTAACAGGGGAGTTATCCCTGGTCAGGTAATGTGCCTCTAATCCAGCAGTGTGGTGGTTAACTGCTGGTAGTCAATTAACAAACACCACCTGCCTGATTAGATTGCTTACCAAAGCCTGTCCTTTTGGGACAGGAAGGAAGACTCCTTAGCTCACGTGTGAGCTGAACTTTGGAGACAGAGCAGAGGTTCTTGAGTCTCCCAGGAGAGACTGACCAAGAGAACACAGATCTCTGGAGCTGACAAATAAGACTTCAAAACCTGGATGCTGACATTTTCTGTGCACACACGGGTGCGGTTCCAGGAGAGCAGAGAAGCTTCCCCTATAGCAGCCAGCTAACAGATAAGACTTTTATTAACAAGACTTTTTATATCTGTTCATTTCATGCTATGTGTTTGGGGCTGGGAGACATGCTTATCTAAGGGAGTTGTGAATTGCATAGTATTTCACTAGAAATACTCCCAAGTGAATAGAAGCTTTGTTTCCCCCTTGTGTGGATGGTTTCCTGATGTTAAGGAAAAGGCACAATAAAGCCTCGTTATAATTTCCCCTTCTAAAAGTCTCCATTGTGTACTTCTGTGAGTGTCCGCCTACAGGGGGCATAAAAGGGTTCAAAAGTATATAAAATGTTCCCAGACAAACTTACTGGTTGTCCCACCATTTTACCCGCAAATTGCGCCTGATATGCGGGTACATGCATGCATTGTAATAACATTATGATTTCCCTATTAAATCTTGTATTGCCCAGCCAGCAAGTTCTCAGAACTTGGTTTTTAAACTTGGACTGCTAGGACAATTTTTACAGCCCCAATTACCAGCAGCCCTGGTAATTTGATTAGCTACAGTAGGGTGACTGCATAGAGATAATGGATCAAAAGGGAGGATGGGAGCAGCGAGGAGCAGAGAACCAGGTCCAGGGACAAAGGCTCCCCACGGGGGAGACTCTGTGTTCTCTCACACACTGTGGAGCCTGCACAGCGGGAGGTATGGGGCTGGAAAGGGGAACCATTGCTCGTAGGCACGGTTCCTATTGGTTAGTTAGAATTTCCTGCTCGCCAGCTACCTGGGCCCCTCAGTATCCCCCCTCCTCTGACAAGTGCAACAAGCCACCCCAGCCTGGGATCGGTTGTTGCATTACGAACCGTATTCTGATTGACCACCAGTCCCTGTTCCATGTTAGGACACAGAGGTCTATGAAGGGGGCAACGCATCAGTCAGAGTATGTGACGGTGAGGGGGTAACCAGGCTTTATAATAAAGGTTAAGCCCACTTGGTTGCCCCTGAACTGTGTTTGGGGGTCCTAGAGAGTCAGCTCTTGGACACGTGTATTGTGCATGAATTACTGTGACTGTGTGCAAATTAGCGACAAAGATTTTTCTGTGTTTTGCCTTTCCTGGGGTGCTGGGACCGGGGGATTTCTAGGCTGTAAGTTTCAGGGTGGGTTTGCCGGAGAATGTCTTCACAGAATTTTTCTATGTGTCGGGGTTCCGGAGTTATGGGATACCCCAAACCTTGGATCCAGTAATCAAGTGAGATTCTCGGATACAGTCCAAGCACATTGCTCCAGACAACCTCATACTCTGGAAACGTTCTTGCGACTCACCAGAAGGGGGTCCTGCTGCAGCACCCAGAGGAAAGGTAAATGGGGCATGAAAGGGTTAATGTGCCCCTGAAACATACACCGGGGTCCCCAGTGTAATGAGGGGGTGCCCAGTGCTTGTCTGGATCCCCTAAACCTAGTAAAAAGGTTTGGGGTTTACTACAGTCATCTATAAGGCTGATAGGATTTTAATAATATACGGCTGTGGGAGTTTTAAAAGTAAAGTTAAAATGTTTAAAGATCCAGATTGTTGTGTGTAAGAAATAAAGGCGAGTGTAAGGGGAACAGGCGAGTGTAAGGGGAACAGGTGAGTGTAAGGGGAACAGGCGAGTGTACACTGGCGACACACTTTATTCGAGCTCGGCTAGTCCCACGAATTCGGATATACCCGGGTGTATTGAGGTTTGTGACTGTTTTCTGCCCGAGTGCATTGGGTTATTTTCCAGGCAGGGATTGAAGCATTTTATTCCCGCTGGCTGCAATACTGCACAGTATATATATATATACTGCATTACAATTCATGAATTTATGCCATCTGGTAGACACGCGAAGCATTGCAGCCTATTAAATCCTAATCATTATCATTTAACAGATCAGCCGCCCATCAGCCAGGCATGAACCCAGGCTGGGAAGGCAAACGCAATGGGGCTTGTCAGAGGTGAGGAGCGGCGCATTCCAGGTATCTGCCAGGTACATACTGGGTATTTGCTCGAATAAAGTGTGTCGGTGCAGTAAGGGGAACAGGCGAGTAAGGGGAACGGGTGAGTAAGGGGAACGGGCGAGTGTAAGGGGAACGGGCGAGTGTAAGGGGATAAGGGGAACGGGCGAGTGTAAGGGGAACAGGCGAGAGTGTAAGGGGAACAGGCGAGAGTGTAAGGGGAACAGGCGAGAGTGTAAGGGGAACAGGCGAGAGTGTAAGGGGAACGGGCGAGTGTAAGGGGAACAGGCGAGTGTGTAAGGGGAACAGGCGAGTGTGTAAGGGGAACGGGTGAGTGTAAGGGGAACGGCGAGTGTAAGGGGAACGGCGAGTGTAAGGGGAACGGCGAGTGTAAGGGGAACGGCGAGTGTAAGGGGAACGGCGAGTGTAAGGGGAACAGGCGAGAGTGTAAGGGGAACAGGTGAGAGTGTAAGGTGAACAGGCGAGAGAGTAAGGGGAATGGGCGAGTGTAAGGGGAACGGGCGATTGTAAGGGGATAAGGGGAACGGGCGAGTGTAAGGGGAACAGGCGAGTGTAAGGGGAACAGGCGAGAGTGTAAGGGGAACAGGTGAGTGTGTAAGGGGAACAGGCGAGTGTGTAAGGGGAACAGGCGAGAGTGTAAGGGGAACAGGCGAGAGTGTAAGGGGAACAGGCGAGAGTGTAAGGGGAACAGGCAAGAGTGTAAGGGGAACGGGCGAGTGTAAGGGGAACAGGCGAGTGTAAGGGGAACGGGCGAGTGTAAGGGGAAGAGGCGAGTGTAAGGGGAACAGGCGCGAGTGTAAGGGGAACAGGCGAGTGTGTAAGGGGAACAGGCGAGAGTGTAAGGGGAACAGGCGAGAGTGTAAGGGGAACAGGCGAGAGTGTAAGGGGAACAGGCAAGAGTGTAAGGGGAACGGGCGAGTGTAAGGGGAACGGGCGAGTGTAAGGGGAACAGGCGAGTGTAAGGGGAAAAGGGGAAAGTGCGAGTGTAAGGGGAACGGGCGAGTGTAAGGGGAAGAGGCGAGTGTAAGGGGAACAGGCGCGAGTGTAAGGGGAACAGGCGAGTGTGTAAGGGGAACAGGCGAAGTGTAAGGGGAACAGGCGAGAGTGTAAGGGGAACAGGCGAGTGTAAGGGGAACAGGCCAGTGTAAGGGGAACAGGTCAGTGTAAGGGGAACAGGTCAGTGTAAGGGGAACAGGTCAGTGTAAGGGGAACAGGCGAGTGTAAGGGGAACAGGCGAGTGTAAGGGGAACAGGCGAGTGTAAGGGGAACAGGCGAGTGTAAGGGGAACAGGCGAGTGTAAGGGGAACAGGCGAGTGTGTAAGGGGAACAGGCGAGAGTGTAAGGGGAACAGGCGAGTGTGTAAGGGAGGCGAGTGTGTAAGGGGAACAGGCGAGTGTGTAAGGGGAACGGGCGAGTGTGTAAGGGGAACGGGCAAGAGTGTAAGGGGAACGGGCAAGAGTGTAAGGGGAACGGGCAAGAGTGTAAGGGGAACAGGCGAATGTAAGGGGAACGGGCGAGTGTAAGGGGAACGGGCGAGTGTGTAAGGGGAACAGGCGAGAGTGTAAGGGGAACAGGCGAGAGTGTAAGGGGAACAGGCGAGAGTGTAAGGGGAACAGGCGAGTGTGTAAGGGGAACAGGTGAGTGTGTAAGGGGAACAGGCGAGTGTGTAAGGGGAACAGGCGAGTGTGTAAGGGGAACAGGCGAGTGTGTACGGGGAACAGGCGAGTGTAAGGGGAACAGGCGAGTGTGTAAGGGGAACAGGCGAGTGTGTAAGGGGAACAGGCGAGTGTGTAAGGGGAACAGGCGAGTGTGTAAGGGGAACAGGCGAGTGTGTAAGGGGAACAGGCGAGTGTGTAAGGGGAACAGGCGAGTGTGTAAGGGGAACAGGCGAGTGTGTAAGGGGAACAGGCGAGTGTAAGAAATAAAGGCGAGTGTAAGGGGAACAGGCGAGTGTAAGGGGAACGGGCGAGTGTAAGGGGAACAGGCGAGTGTGTAAGGGGAACAGGCGAGTGTGTAAGGGGAACAGGCGAGTGTGTAAGGGGAACAGGCGAGTGTAAGAAATAAAGGCGAGTGTAAGGGGAACAGGCGAGTGTAAGGGGAACGGGCGAGTGTAAGGGGAACAGGCGAGTGTGTAAGGGGAACGGCGAGTGTAAGGGGAACGGCGAGTGTAAGGGGAACGGGCGAGTGTAAGGGGAACAGGCGAGAGTGTAAGGGGAACAGGCGAGTGTGTAAGGGGAAAAGGCGAGAGTGTAAGGGGAACAGGCGAGAGTGTAAGGTGAACAGGCGAGAGTGTAAGGGGAATGGGCGAGTGTAAGGGGAACGGGCGAGTGTAAGGGGATAAGGGGAACGGGCGAGTGTAAGGGGAACAGGCGAGTGTAAGGGGAACAGGCGAGAGTGTAAGGGGAACAGGTGAGTGTGTAAGGGGAACAGGCGAGAGTGTAAGGGGAACAGGCGAGAGTGTAAGGGGAACAGGCGAGAGTGTAAGGGGAACAGGCGAGTGTAAGGGAAACGGGCGAGTGTAAGGGGAACGGGCGAGTGTAAGGGGAACAGGTGAGTGTAAGGGGAAAAGGGGAAAGTGCGAGTGTAAGGGGAACGGGCGAGTGTAAGGGGAAGAGGCGAGTGTAAGGGGAACAGGCGTGAGTGTAAGGGGAACGGGCGAGTGTGTAAGGGGAACAGGCGAGAGTGTAAGCGGAACAGGTGAGAGTGTAAGGGGAACAGGCCAGTGTAAGGGGAACAGGCCAGTGTAAGGGGAACAGGTGAGTGTAAGGGGAACAGGCGAGTGTGTAAGGGGAACAGGCGAGTGTGTAAGGGGAACAGGCGAGTGTGTAAGGGGAACAGGCGAGTGTGTAAGGGGAACAGGCGAGTGTGTAAGGGGAACAGGCGAGAGTGTAAGGGGAACAGGCGAGTGTGTAAGGGGAACAGGCGAGTGTGTAAGGGGAACGGGCGAGTGTGTAAGGGGAACGGGCAAGAGTGTAAGGGGAACGGGCAAGAGTGTAAGGGGAACGGGCGAGTGTAAGGGGAACGGGCGAATGTAAGGGGAACGGGCGAGTGTAAGGGGAACGGGCGAGTGTGTAAGGGGAACAGGCGAGAGTGTAAGGTGAACAGGCGAGAGTGTAAGGGGAATGGGAGAGTGTAAGGGGAACAGGCGAGTGTAAGGGGATAAGGGGAACGGGCGAGTGTAAGGGGAACAGGCGAGTGTAAGGGGAACAGGCGAGAGTGTAAGGGGAACAGGTGAGTGTGTAAGGGGAACAGGTGAGTGTGTAAGGGGAACAGGCGAGAGTGTAAGGGGAACAGGCGAGAGTGTAAGGGGAACAAGCGAGAGTGTAAGGGGAACAGGCGAGTGTAAGGGGAACGGGCGAGTGTAAGGGGAACGGGCGAGTGTTAGGGGAACAGGCGAGTGTAAGGGGAAAAGGGGAAAGTGCGAGTGTAAGGGGAATGGGCGAGTGTAAGGGCAAGAGGCGAGTGTAAGGGGAACAGGCGTGAGTGTAAGGGGAACGGGCGAGTGTGTAAGGGGAACAGGCGAGAGTGTAAGCGGAACAGGTGAGAGTGTAAGGGGAACAGGCCAGTGTAAGGGGAACAGGCCAGTGTAAGGGGAACAGGCGAGTGTAAGGGGAACAGGCGAGTGTGTAAGGGGAACAGGCGAGTGTGTAAGGGGAACAGGCGAGTGTGTAAGGGGAACAGGCGAGTGTGTAAGGGGAACAGGCGAGTGTGTAAGGGGAACAGGCGAGAGTGTAAGGGGAACAGGCGAGTGTGTAAGGGAGGCGAGTGTGTAAGGGGAACAGGCGAGTGTGTAAGGGGAACGGGCGAGTGTGTAAGGGGAACGGGCAAGAGTGTAAGGGGAACGGGCAAGAGTGTAAGGGGAACGTTCGAGTGTAAGGGGAACGGGCGAATGTAAGGGGAACGGGCGAGTGTAAGGGGAACGGGCGAGTGTGTAAGGGGAACAGGCGAGAGTGTAAGGGGAACAGGCGAGTGTAAGGGGAACAGGCGAGTGTAAGGGGAACAGGCGAGAGTGTAAGGGGAACAGGCGAGTGTGTAAGGGGAACAGGCGAGTGTGTAAGGGGAACAGGCAAGTGTGTAAGGGGAACAGGCGAGTGTGTAAGGGGAACAGGCGAGTGTGTAAGGGGAACAGGCGAGTGTGTACGGGGAACAGGCGAGTGTGTACGGGGAACAGGCGAGTGTGTACGGGGAACAGGCGAGAGTGTAAGGGGAACAGGCGAGTGTAAGGGGAACAGGCGAGTGTAAGGGGAACAGGCGAGAGTGTAAGGGGAACAGGCGAGTGTGTAAGGGGAACAGGCGAGTGTGTAAGGGGAACAGGAGTGTGTAAGGGGAACAGGCGAGTGTGTAAGGGGAACAGGCGAGTGTGTAAGGGGAACAGGCGAGTGTAAGAAATAAAGGCGAGTGTAAGGGGAACAGGCGAGTGTAAGGGGAACGGGCGAGTGTAAGGGGAACGGGCGAGTGTAAGGGGAACGGGCGAGTGTAAGGGGATAAGGGGAACGGGCGAGTGTAAGGGGATAAGGGGAACGGGCGAGTGTAAGGGGAACGGGCGAGTGTGTAAGGGGAACAGGCGAGTGTGTAAGGGGAACAGGCGAGTGTAAGAAATAAAGGCGAGTGTAAGGGGAACAGGCGAGTGTAAGGGGAACGGGCGAGTGTAAGGGGAAAAGGCGAGAGTGTAAGGGGAACAGGCGAGTGTGTAAGGGGAACAGGCGAGTGTAAGGGGAACAGGCGAGTGTGTAAGGGGAACAGGCGAGAGCATAAGGGGAACAAGCGAGTGTGTAAGGGGAACGGGCGAGTGTGTAAGGGGAACAGGCGAGAGTGTAAGGGGAACGGGCGAGTGTAAGGGGAACGGGCGAGTGTAAGGGGAACGGGCGAGTGTGTAAGGGGAACAGGCGAGTGTGTAAGGGGAACAGGCGAGTGTAAGAAATAAAGGCGAGTGTAAGGGGAACAGGCGAGTGTAAGGGGAACGGGCGAGTGTAAGGGGAAAAGGCGAGAGTGTAAGGGGAACAGGCGAGTGTGTAAGGGGAACAGGCGAGTGTAAGGGGAACAGGCGAGAGTGTAAGGGGAACAGCCGAGAGTGTAAGGGGAACAGGCGAGTGTAAGAGGAACAGGCGAGTGTGTAAGGGGAACAGGCGAGTGTGTAAGGGGAACAGGCGAGTGTGTAAGGGGAACAGGCGAGAGTGTAAGGGGAACAGGCGAGAGTGTAAGGGGAACAGGCGAGAGTGTAAGGGGAACGGGTAAGTGTAAGGGGAAGAGGCGAGTGTAAGGGGAAGAGGCGAGTAAGGGGAACAGGCGAGAGTGTAAGGGGAACAGGCGAGTGTGTAAGGGGAACAGGCGAGTGTGTAAGGGGAACAGGCGAGTGTGTAAGGGGAACAGGCGAGAGTCTAAGGGGAACAGGCGAGAGTGTAAGGGGAACAGGCGAGTGTAAGGGGAACGGGCGAGTGTAAGGGGAAAGGGCGAGTGTAAGGGGAACGGGCGAGTGTGTAAGGGGAACAGGCGAGTGTAAGGGGAACAGGCGAGAGTGTAAGGGGAACAGGCGAGAGTGTAAGGGGAACAGGCGAGTGTAAGGGGAACAGGCGAGAGTGTAAGGGGAACAGGCGAGTGTGTAAGGGGAACAGGCGAGTGTGTAAGGGGAACAGGCGAGTGTAAGAAATAAAGGCGAGTGTAAGGGAAACAGGCGAGAGTGTTAGGGGAACAGGCGAGAGTGTAAGGGGAACAGGCGAGAGTGTAAGGGGAACAGGCGAGTGTAAGGGGAACAGGCGAGTGTAAGGGGAACAGGCGAGTGTAAGGGGAACAGGCGAGTGTGTAAGGTGAACAGGCGAGAGTGTAAGGGGAACAGGCGAGAGTGTAAGGGGAGCAGGCCAGTGTAAGGGGAACAGGCGAGTGTAAGGGGAACAGGCGAGTGTAAGGGGAACGGGCGAGTGTGTAAGGGGAACGGGCGAGTGTGTAAGGGGAACGGGCGAGTGTAAGGGGAACGGGCGAATGTAAGGGGAACAGGCGAGTGTAAGGGGATCAGGCGAGGGTAAGGGGAACAGGCGAGTGTGTAAGGGGAACAGGCGAGATTGTAAGGGGAACAGGCGAGAGTGTAAGAGGAACATGCGAGTGTGTAAGGGGAACAGGCGAGTGTGTAAGGGGAACAGGCGAGTGTGTACGGGGAACAGGCGAGAATGTAAGGGGAACAGGCGAGTGTAAGGGGAACATGCGAGAGTGTAAGGGGAACAGGCGAGTGTGTAAGGGGAACAGGCGAGTGTGTAAGGGGAACAGGCGAGTGTGTAAGGGGAACAGGCGAGTGTGTAAGGGGAACAGGCGAGTGTAAGAAATAAAGGCGAGTGTAAGGGGAACAGGCGAGAGTGTAAGGGGAACAGGCGAGTGTGTAAGGGGAACAGGCGAGAGTGTAAGGGGAACAGGCGAGAGTGTAAGGGGAACAGGCGAGAGTGTAAGAGGAACAGGCGAGTGTGTACGGGGAACAGGCGAGTGTGTACGGGGAACAGGCGAGTGTGTACGGGGAACAGGCGAGTGTGTACGGGGAACAGGCGAGTGTGTACGGGGAACAGGCGAGTGTGTACGGGGAACAGGCGAGTGTGTACGGGGAACAGGCGAGTGTAAGGGGAACAGGCGAGTGTAAGGGGAACAGGCGAGTGTGTACGGGGAACAGGCGAGTGTGTACGGGGAACAGGCGAGTGTGTAAGGGGAACAGGCGAGAGTGTAAGGGGAACAGGCGAGAGTGTAAGGGGAACAGGCGAGAGTGTAAGGGGAACAGGCGAGAGTGTAAGGGGAACGGGCGAGTGTAAGGGGAACGGGCGAGTGTAAGGGGAACGGGCGAGTGTGTAAGGGGAACAGGCAAGTGTAAGGGGAACAGGCGAGAGTGTAAGGGGAACAGGCGAGAGTGTAAGGGGAACAGGCGAGTGTAAGGGGAACAGGCGAGAGCGTAAGGGGAACAGGCGAGTGTGTAAGGGGAACAGGCGAGTGTGTAAGGGGAACAGGCGAGTGTAAGAAATAAAGGCGAGTGTAAGGGAAACAGGCGAGAGTGTTAGGGGAACAGGCGAGAGTGTAAGGGGAACAGGCGAGTGTAGGGGGAACAGGCGAGTGTAAAGGGAACAGGCGAGTGTAAGGGGAACAGGCGAGTGTGTAAGGGGAAAAGGCGAGAGTGTAAGGGGAGCAGGCCAGTGTAAGGGGAACAGGCGAGTGTAAGGGGAACAGGCGAGTGTAAGGGGAACAGGCGAGTGTAAGGGGAACAGGCGAGTGTAAGGGGAACAGGCGAGTGTAAGGGGAACAGGCGAGTGTAAGGGGAACAGGCGAGTGTGTAAGGGGAACGGGCGAGTGTAAGGGGAACGGGCGAGTGTAAGGGGAACAGGCGAGTGTAAGGGGAACAGGCGAGTGTAAGGGGAACAGGCGAGTGTAAGGGGAACAGGCGAGTGTGTAAGGGGAACGGGCGAGTGTAAGGGGAACGGGCGAATGTAAGGGGAACAGGCGAGGGTAAGGGGAACAGGCGAGTGTGTAAGGGGAACAGGCGAGTGTGTAAGGGGAACAGGCGAGTGTAAGGGAAACAGGCGAGAGTGTAAGGGGAACAGGCGAGTGTGTAAGGGGAACAGGCGAGTGTGTAAGGGGAACAGGCGAGTGTGTACGGGGAACAGGCGAGAATGTAAGGGGAACAGGCGAGTGTAAGGGGAACAGGCGAGAGTGTAAGGGGAACAGGCGAGTGTGTAAGGGGAACAGGCGAGTGTGTAAGGGGAACAGGCGAGTGTAAGAAATAAAGGCGAGTGTAAGGGGAACAGGCGAGAGTGTAAGGGGAACAGGCGAGTGTTTAAGGGGAACAGGCGAGTGTGTAAGGGGAACAGGTGAGTGTAAGGGGAACAGGCGAGTGTAAGGGGAACAGGCGAGTGTAAGAGAAACAGGCGAGTGTAAGGGAAACGGGCGAGTGTAAGGGGAAAAGGCGAGAGTGTAAGGGGAACAGGCGAGTGTGTAAGGGGAATAGGCGAGTGTAAGGGGAACAGGCGAGAGTGTAAGGGGAACAGGCGAGAGTGTAAGGGGAACAGGCGAGTGTAAGGGGAACAGGCGAGTGTAAGGGGAACAGGCGAGTGTAAGGGGAACAGGCGAGTGTAAGGAGAACAGGCGAGTGTAAGGGGAACAGGCGAGTGTAAGGGGAACAGGCGAGAGTGTAAGGGGAACAGGCGAGTGTGTAAGGGGAACAGGCGAGAGTGTAAGGGGAACAGGCGAGAGTGTAAGGGGAACAGGCGCGTGTAAGGGGAACAAGCGAGTGTAAGGGGAACAGGCGAGTGTAAGGGGAATAGGCGAGTGTAAGGGGAACAGGCGAGTGTAAGGGGAACAGGCGAGAGTGTAAGGGGAACAGGCGAGAGTGTAAGGGGAACAGGCGAGTGTAAGAGGAACAGGCGAGTGTGTAAGGGGAACAGGCGAGTGTGTAAGGGGAACAGGCGAGAGTGTAAGGGGAACAGGCAACAGTGTAAGGGGAACAGGCGAGAGTGTAAGAGGAACAGGCGAGTGTAAGGGGAACAGGCGAGTGTAAGGGGAACAGGCGAGTGTAAGGGGAAGAGGCGAGTGTGTAAGGGGAAGAGGTGAGTGTGTAAGGGGAACAGGCGAGTGTGTAAGGGGAACAGGCGAGTGTGTAAGGGGAACAGGCGAGTGTAAGGGGAACAGGCGAGTGTGTAAGGGGAACAGGCGAGTGTGTAAGGGGAACAGGCGAGTGTGTAAGGGGAACAGGCGAGTGTAAGGGGAAAAGGCGAGTGTAAGGGGAACAGGCGAGTGTGTAAGGGGAACAGGCGAGTGTGTAAGGGGAACAGGCGAGAGTGTAAGGGAAACAGGCGAGAGTGTAAGGGGAACAGGCGAGAGTGTAAGGGGAACAGGCGAGTGTAAGGGGAACGGGCGAGTGTAAGGGGAACGGGCGAGTGTAAGGGGATAAGGGGAAAAGGCGAGTGTAAGGGGAACGGGCGAGTGTAAGGGGATAAGGGGAAAAGGCGAGTGTAAGGGGAACAGGCGAGTGTGTAAGGGGAACAGGCGAGAGTGTAAGGGGAACAGGCGAGAGTGTAAGGGGAACAGGCGAGAGTGTAAGGGGACCAGGCCAGTGTAAGGGGAACAGGCCAGTGTAAGGGGAACAGGCCAGTGTAAGGGGAACAGGCGAGTGTAAGGGGAACAGGCGAGTGTAAGGGGAACAGGCGAGTGTAAGGGGAACAGGCGAGTGTAAGGGGAACAGGCGAGTGTAAGGGGAACGGGCGAATGTAAGAAATAAAGGCGAGTGTAAGGGAAACAGGCGAGAGTGTTAGGGGAACAGGCGAGAGTGTAAGGGGAACAGGCGAGTGTAGGGGGAACAGGCGAGTGTAAAGGGAACAGGCGAGTGTAAGGGGAACAGGCGAGTGTGTAAGGGGAACAGGCGAGAGTGTAAGGGGAGCAGGCCAGTGTAAGGGGAACAGGCGAGTGTAAGGGGAACAGGCGAGTGTAAGGGGAACAGGCGAGTGTAAGGGGAACAGGCGAGTGTAAGGGGAACAGGCGAGTGTAAGGGGAACAGGCGAGTGTAAGGGGAACAGGCGAGTGTAAGGGGAACAGGCGAGTGTAAGGGGAACAGGCGAGTGTAAGGGGAACAGGCGAGTGTGTAAGGGGAACGGGCGAGTGTAAGGGGAACGGGCGAATGTAAGGGGAACAGGCGAGGGTAAGGGGAACGGGCGAGTGTGTAAGGGGAACAGGCGAGTGTGTAAGGGGAACAGGAGAGTGTAAGGGGAACAGGCGAGTGTGTAAGGGGAACAGGCGAGTGTGTAAGGGGAACAGGCGAGTGTGTAAGGGGAACAGGCGAGTGTGTACGGGGAACAGGCGAGAATGTAAGGGGAACAGGCGAGTGTAAGGGGAACAGGCGAGAGTGTAAGGGGAACAGGCGAGTGTGTAAGGGGAACAGGCGAGTGTGTAAGGGGAACAGGCGAGTGTGTAAGGGGAACAGGCGAGTGTAAGAAATAAAGGCGAGTGTAAGGGGAACAGGCGAGAGTGTAAGGGGAACAGGCGAGTGTGTAAGGGGAACAGGCGAGTGTGTAAGGGGAACAGGTGAGTGTAAGGGGAACAGGCGAGTGTAAGGGGAACAGGCGAGTGTAAGAGAAACAGGCGAGTGTAAGGGAAACGGGCGAGTGTAAGGGGAAAAGGCGAGAGTGTAAGGGGAACAGGCGAGTGTGTAAGGGGAATAGGCGAGTGTAAGGGGAACAGGCGAGAGTGTAAGGGGAACAGGCGAGAGTGTAAGGGGAACAGGCGAGAGTGTAAGGGGAACAGGCGAGTGTAAGGGGAACAGGCGAGTGTAAGGGGAACAGGCGAGTGTAAGGGGAACAGGCGAGTGTAAGGGGAACAGGCGAGTGTAAGGGGAACAGGCGAGTGTAAGGGGAACAGGCGAGTGTGTAAGGGGAACGGGCGAGTGTAAGGGGAACGGGCGAATGTAAGGGGAACAGGCGAGGGTAAGGGGAACGGGCGAGTGTGTAAGGGGTACAGGCGAGTGTGTAAGGGGAACAGGCGAGTGTGTAAGGGGAACAGGCGAGTGTGTAAGGGGAACAGGCGAGTGTGTAAGGGGAACAGGCGAGTGTGTAAGGGGAACAGGCGAGTGTGTACGGGGAACAGGCGAGAATGTAAGGGGAACAGGCGAGTGTAAGGGGAACAGGCGAGAGTGTAAGGGGAACAGGCGAGTGTGTAAGGGGAACAGGCGAGTGTGTAAGGGGAACAGGCGAGTGTGTAAGGGGAACAGGCGAGTGTAAGAAATAAAGGCGAGTGTAAGGGGAACAGGCGAGAGTGTAAGGGGAACAGGCGAGTGTGTAAGGGGAACAGGCGAGTGTGTAAGGGGAACAGGTGAGTGTAAGGGGAACAGGCGAGTGTAAGGGGAACAGGCGAGTGTAAGAGAAACAGGCGAGTGTAAGGGAAACGGGCGAGTGTAAGGGGAAAAGGCGAGAGTGTAAGGGGAACAGGCGAGTGTGTAAGGGGAATAGGCGAGTGTAAGGGGAACAGGCGAGAGTGTAAGGGGAACAGGCGAGAGTGTAAGGGGAACAGGCGAGAGTGTAAGGGGAACAGGCGAGAGTGTAAGGGGAACAGGCGAGTGTAAGGGGAACAGGCGAGTGTAAGGGGAACAGGCGAGTGTAAGGGGAACAGGCGAGTGTAAGGGGAACAGGTGAGTGTAAGGGGAACAGGCGAGTGTAAGGGGAACAGGCGAGAGTGTAAGGGGAACAGGCGAGTGTGTAAGGGGAACAGGCGAGAGTGTAAGGGGAACAGGCGAGAGTGTAAGGGGAACAGGCGCGTGTAAGGGGAACAAGCGAGTGTAAGGGGAACAGGCGAGTGTAAGGGGAATAGGCGAGTGTAAGGGGAACAGGCGAGAGTGTAAGGGGAACAGGCGAGAGTGTAAGGGGAACAGGCGAGTGTAAGAGGAACAGGCGAGTGTGTAAGGGGAACAGGCGAGTGTGTAAGGGGAACAGGCGAGAGTGTAAGGGGAACAGGCAACAGTGTAAGGGGAACAGGCGAGAGTGTAAGAGGAACAGGCGAGTGTAAGGGGAACAGGCGAGTGTAAGGGGAAGAGGCGAGTGTAAGGGGAAGAGGCGAGTGTGTAAGGGGAACAGGCGAGTGTGTAAGGGGAACAGGCGAGTGTGTAAGGGGAACAGGCGAGTGTAAGGGGAACAGGCGAGTGTGTAAGGGGAACAGGCGAGTGTGTAAGGGGAAAAGGCGAGTGTAAGGGGAACAGGCGAGTGTGTAAGGGGAACAGGCGAGTGTGTAAGGGGAACAGGCGAGTGTGTAAGGGGAACAGGCGAGAGTGTAAGGGAAACAGGCGAGAGTGTAAGGGGAACAGGCGAGAGTGTAAGGGGAACAGGCGAGTGTAAGGGGAACGGGCGAGTGTAAGGGGAACGGTCGAGTGTAAGGGGATAAGGGGAAAAGGCGAGTGTAAGGGGAACGGGCGAGTGTAAGGGGATAAGGGGAAAAGGCGAGTGTAAGGGGAACAGGCGAGTGTGTAAGGGGAACAGGCGAGAGTGTAAGGGGAACAGGCGAGAGTGTAAGGGGAACAGGCGAGAGTGTAAGGGGACCAGGCCAGTGTAAGGGGAACAGGCCAGTGTAAGGGGAACAGGCGAGTGTAAGGGGAACAGGCGAGTGTAAGGGGAACAGGCGAGTGTAAGGGGAACAGGCGTGTGTAAGGGGAACAGGCGAGTGTGTAAGGGGAACAGGCGAGTGTGTAAGGGGAACAGGCGAGTGTGTAAGGGGAACAGGCGAGTGTGTAAGGGGAACAGGCGAGTGTGTAAGGGGAACAGGCGAGTGTGTAAAGGGAACAGGCGAGAGTGTAAGGGGAACGGGCGAGAGTGTAAGGGGAATGGGCGAGTGTAAGGGGAATGGGCGAATGTAAGGGGAACGGGCGAATGTAAGGGGAACGGGCGAGTGTAAGGGGAACAGGCGAGAGTGTAAGGGGAACAGGCGAGTGTAAGGGGAACAGGCGAGAGTGTAAGGGGAACAGGCAAGTGTAAGGGGAACAGGCGAGTGTGTAAGGGGAACAGGCGAGTGTGTAAGGGGAACAGGCGAGAGTGTAAGGGGAACAGGCGAGAGTGTAAGGGGAACAGGCGAGAGTGTAAGGGGAACAGGCGAGAGTGTAAGGGGAACAGGCGAGAGTGTAAGGGGAACAGGCGAGAGTGTAAGGGGAACAGGCGAGAGTGTAAGGGGAACAGGCGAGTGTAAGGGGAACAGGCGAGTGTAAGGGGAACAGGCGAGTGTGTAAGGGGAACAGGCGAGTGTAAGAAATAAAGGCGAGTGTAAGGGGAACAGGCGAGTGTAAGGGGAACGGGCGAGTGTAAGGGGAACGGGCGAGTGTAAGGGGAACGGGCGAGTGTAAGGGGATAAAGGGAACAGGCAAGTGTAAGGGGAACAGGCGAGTGTAAGGGGAACAGGCGAGAGTGTAAGGGGAACAGGCGAGTGTAAGGGGAACAGGCGAGTGTAAGGGGAACAGGCGAGTGTAAGGGGAACAGGCGAGTGTAAGGGGAACAGGCGAGTGTAAGGGGAACAGGCGAGTGTGTAAGGGGAACAGGCGAGTGTGTAAGGGGAACAGGCGAGTGTAAGAAATAAAGGCGAGTGTAAGGGGAACAGGCGAGTGTAAGGGGAACAGGCGAGTGTAAGGGGAACGGGCGAGTGTAAGGGGAAAAGGCGAGAGTGTAAGGGGAACAGGCGAGTGTAAGGGGAACAGGAGAGTGTGTAAGGGGAACAGGCGAGTGTGTAAGGGGAACAGGCGAGTGTGTAAGGGGAACAGGCGAGTGTGTAAGGGGAACAGGCGAGTGTAAGAAATAAAGGCGAGTGTAAGGGGAACAGGCGAGTGTGTAAGGGGAACAGGAGAGTGTAAGGGGAACAGGCGAGTGTGTAAGGGGAACAGGCGAGTGTGTAAGGGGAACAGGCGAGTGTGTAAGGGGAACAGGCGAGTGTGTACGGGGAACAGGCGAGAATGTAAGGGGAACAGGCGAGTGTAAGGGGAACAGGCGAGAGTGTAAGGGGAACAGGCGAGTGTGTAAGGGGAACAGGCGAGTGTGTAAGGGGAACAGGCGAGTGTGTAAGGGGAACAGGCGAGTGTAAGAAATAAAGGCGAGTGTAAGGGGAACAGGCGAGAGTGTAAGGGGAACAGGCGAGTGTGTAAGGGGAACAGGCGAGTGTGTAAGGGGAACAGGTGAGTGTAAGGGGAACAGGCGAGTGTAAGGGGAACAGGCGAGTGTAAGAGAAACAGGCGAGTGTAAGGGAAACGGGCGAGTGTAAGGGGAAAAGGCGAGAGTGTAAGGGGAACAGGCGAGTGTGTAAGGGGAACAGGCGAGAGTGTAAGGGGAACAGGCGAGAGTGTAAGGGGAACAGGCGAGAGTGTAAGGGGAACAGGCGAGAGTGTAAGGGGAACAGGCGAGTGTAAGGGGAACAGGCGAGTGTAAGGGGAACAGGCGAGTGTAAGGGGAACAGGCGAGTGTAAGGGGAACAGGCGAGTGTAAGGGGAACAGGCGAGTGTAAGGGGAACAGGCGAGTGTGTAAGGGGAACGGGCGAGTGTAAGGGGAACGGGCGAATGTAAGGGGAACAGGCGAGGGTAAGGGGAACGGGCGAGTGTGTAAGGGGAACAGGCGAGTGTGTAAGGGGAACAGGAGAGTGTAAGGGGAACAGGCGAGTGTGTAAGGGGAACAGGCGAGTGTGTAAGGGGAACAGGCGAGTGTGTAAGGGGAACAGGCGAGTGTGTACGGGGAACAGGCGAGAATGTAAGGGGAACAGGCGAGTGTAAGGGGAACAGGCGAGAGTGTAAGGGGAACAGGCGAGTGTGTAAGGGGAACAGGCGAGTGTGTAAGGGGAACAGGCGAGTGTGTAAGGGGAACAGGCGAGTGTAAGAAATAAAGGCGAGTGTAAGGGGAACAGGCGAGAGTGTAAGGGGAACAGGCGAGTGTGTAAGGGGAACAGGTGAGTGTAAGGGGAACAGGCGAGTGTAAGGGGAACAGGCGAGTGTAAGAGAAACGGGCGAGTGTAAGGGAAACGGGCGAGTGTAAGGGGAAAAGGCGAGAGTGTAAGGGGAACAGGCGAGTGTGTAAGGGGAATAGGCGAGTGTAAGGGGAACAGGCGAGAGTGTAAGGGGAACAGGCGAGAGTGTAAGGGGAACAGGCGAGAGTGTAAGGGGAACAGGCGAGTGTAAGGGGAACAGGCGAGTGTAAGGGGAACAGGCGAGTGTAAGGGGAACAGGCGAGTGTAAGGGGAACAGGCGAGTGTAAGGGGAACAGGCGAGTGTAAGGGGAACAGGTGAGTGTAAGAGGAACAGGCGAGTGTGTAAGGGGAACAGGCGAGTGTGTAAGGGGAACAGGCGAGAGTGTAAGGGGAACAGGCAACAGTGTAAGGGGAACAGGCGAGAGTGTAAGAGGAACAGGCGAGTGTAAGGGGAACAGGCGAGTGTAAGGGGAAGAGGCGAGTGTAAGGGGAAGAGGCGAGTGTGTAAGGGGAACAGGCGAGAGTGTAAGGGGAACAGGCGAGTGTGTAAGGGGAACAGGCGAGTGTAAGGGGAACAGGCGAGTGTGTAAGGGGAACAGGCGAGTGTGTAAGGGGAAAAGGCGAGTGTAAGGGGAACAGGCGAGTGTGTAAGGGGAACAGGCGAGTGTGTAAGGGGAACAGGCGAGTGTGTAAGGGGAACAGGCGAGAGTGTAAGGGAAACAGGCGAGAGTGTAAGGGGAACAGGCGAGAGTGTAAGGGGAACAGGCGAGAGTGTAAGGGGAACAGGCGAGTGTAAGGGGAACAGGCGAGTGTAAGGGGAACAGGCGAGTGTAAGGGGAACAGGCGAGTGTGTAAGGGGAAAAGGCGAGTGTAAGGGGAACAGGCGAGTGTGTAAGGGGAACAGGCGAGTGTGTAAGGGGAAAAGGCGAGTGTAAGGGGAACAGGCGAGTGTGTAAGGGGAAAAGGCGAGAGTGTAAGGGGAACAGGCGAGTGTGTAAGGGGAATAGGCGAGTGTAAGGGGAACAGGCGAGAGTGTAAGGGGAACAGGCGAGAGTGTAAGGGGAACAGGCGAGAGTGTAAGGGGAACAGGCGAGTGTAAGGGGAACAGGCGAGTGTAAGGGGAACAGGCGAGTGTAAGGGGAACAGGCGAGTGTAAGGGGAACAGGCGAGTGTAAGGGGAACAGGCGAGTGTAAGGGGAACAGGTGAGTGTAAGAGGAACAGGCGAGTGTGTAAGGGGAACAGGCGAGTGTGTAAGGGGAACAGGCGAGAGTGTAAGGGGAACAGGCAACAGTGTAAGGGGAACAGGCGAGAGTGTAAGAGGAACAGGCGAGTGTAAGGGGAACAGGCGAGTGTAAGGGGAAGAGGCGAGTGTAAGGGGAAGAGGCGAGTGTGTAAGGGGAAGAGGCGAGTGTGTAAGGGGAACAGGCGAGTGTGTAAGGGGAACAGGCGAGTGTAAGGGGAACAGGCGAGTGTGTAAGGGGAACAGGCGAGTGTGTAAGGGGAAAAGGCGAGTGTAAGGGGAACAGGCGAGTGTGTAAGGGGAACAGGCGAGTGTGTAAGGGGAACAGGCGAGTGTGTAAGGGGAACAGGCGAGAGTGTAAGGGAAACAGGCGAGAGTGTAAGGGGAACAGGCGAGAGTGTAAGGGGAACAGGCGAGTGTAAGGGGAACGGGCGAGTGTAAGGGGAACGGGCGAGTGTAAGGGGATAAGGGGAAAAGGCGAGTGTAAGGGGAACGGGCGAGTGTAAGGGGATAAGGGGAAAAGGCGAGTGTAAGGGGAACAGGCGAGTGTGTAAGGGGAACAGGCGAGAGTGTAAGGGGAACAGGCGAGAGTGTAAGGGGAACAGGCGAGAGTGTAAGGGGACCAGGCCAGTGTAAGGGGAACAGGCCAGTGTAAGGGGAACAGGCCAGTGTAAGGGGAACAGGCGAGTGTAAGGGGAACAGGCGAGTGTAAGGGGAACAGGCGAGTGTAAGGGGAACAGGCGTGTGTAAGGGGAACAGGCGAGTGTGTAAGGGGAACAGGCGAGTGTGTAAGGGGAACAGGCGAGTGTGTAAGGGGAACAGGCGAGTGTGTAAGGGGAACAGGCGAGTGTGTAAGGGGAACAGGCGAGTGTGTAAAGGGAACAGGCGAGAGTGTAAGGGGAACGGGCGAGAGTGTAAGGGGAATGGGCGAGTGTAAGGGGAACGGGCGAATGTAAGGGGAACGGGCGAGTGTAAGGGGAACAGGCGAGAGTGTAAGGGGAACAGGCGAGTGTAAGGGGAACAGGCGAGAGTGTAAGGGGAACAGGCGAGTGTGTAAGGGGAACAGGCGAGTGTGTAAGGGGAACAGGCGAGAGTGTAAGGGGAACAGGCGAGAGTGTAAGGGGAACAGGCGAGAGTGTAAGGGGAACAGGCGAGAGTGTAAGGGGAACAGGCGAGAGTGTAAGGGGAACAGGCGAGAGTGTAAGGGGAACAGGCGAGAGTGTAAGGGGAACAGGCGAGAGTGTAAGGGGAACAGGCGAGTGTAAGGGGAACAGGCGAGTGTAAGGGGAACAGGCGAGTGTGTAAGGGGAACAGGCGAGTGTAAGAAATAAAGGCGAGTGTAAGGGGAACAGGCGAGTGTAAGGGGAACGGGCGAGTGTAAGGGGAACGGGCGAGTGTAAGGGGAACGGGCGAGTGTAAGGGGAACGGGCGAGTGTAAGGGGATAAAGGGAACAGGCAAGTGTAAGGGGAACAGGCGAGTGTAAGGGGAACAGGCGAGAGTGTAAGGGGAACAGGCGAGTGTAAGGGGAACAGGCGAGTGTAAGGGGAACAGGCGAGTGTAAGGGGAACAGGCGAGTGTAAGGGGAACAGGCGAGTGTAAGGGGAACAGGCGAGTGTGTAAGGGGAACAGGCGAGTGTGTAAGGGGAACAGGCGAGTGTAAGAAATAAAGGCGAGTGTAAGGGGAACAGGCGAGTGTAAGGGGAACAGGCGAGTGTAAGGGGAACGGGCGAGTGTAAGGGGAAAAGGCGAGAGTGTAAGGGGAACAGGCGAGTGTGTAAGGGGAACAGGCGAGTGTGTAAGGGGAATAGGCGAGTGTAAGGGGAACAGGCGAGAGTGTAAGGGGAACAGGCGAGAGTGTAAGGGGAACAGGCGAGAGTGTAAGGGGAACAGGCGAGTGTAAGGGGAACAGGCGAGTGTAAGGGGAACAGGCGAGTGTAAGGGGAACAGGCGAGTGTAAGGGGAACAGGCGAGTGTAAGGGGAACAGGCGAGTGTAAGGGGAACAGGCGAGTGTAAGGGGAACAGGCGAGTGTGTAAGGGGAACGGGCGAGTGTAAGGGGAACGGGCGAATGTAAGGGGAACAGGCGAGGGTAAGGGGAACGGGCGAGTGTGTAAGGGGAACAGGCGAGTGTGTAAGGGGAACAGGAGAGTGTAAGGGGAACAGGCGAGTGTGTAAGGGGAACAGGCGAGTGTGTAAGGGGAACAGGCGAGTGTGTAAGGGGAACAGGCGAGTGTGTACGGGGAACAGGCGAGAATGTAAGGGGAACAGGCGAGTGTAAGGGGAACAGGCGAGAGTGTAAGGGGAACAGGCGAGTGTGTAAGGGGAACAGGCGAGTGTGTAAGGGGAAAAGGCGAGTGTGTAAGGGGAACAGGCGAGTGTAAGAAATAAAGGCGAGTGTAAGGGGAACAGGCGAGAGTGTAAGGGGAACAGGCGAGTGTGTAAGGGGAACAGGTGAGTGTAAGAGGAACAGGCGAGTGTAAGGGGAACAGGCGAGTGTAAGAGAAACAGGCGAGTGTAAGGGAAACGGGCGAGTGTAAGGGGAAAAGGCGAGAGTGTAAGGGGAACAGGCGAGTGTGTAAGGGGAATAGGCGAGTGTAAGGGGAACAGGCGAGAGTGTAAGGGGAACAGGCGAGAGTGTAAGGGGAACAGGCGAGAGTGTAAGGGGAACAGGCGAGAGTGTAAGGGGAACAGGCGAGTGTAAGGGGAACAGGCGAGTGTAAGGGGAACAGGCGAGTGTAAGGGGAACAGGCGAGTGTAAGGGGAACAGGCGAGTGTAAGGGGAACAGGCGAGTGTAAGGGGAACAGGTGAGTGTAAGAGGAACAGGCGAGAGTGTAAGGGGAACAGGCGAGAGTGTAAGGGGAACAGGCGAGAGTGTAAGGGGAACAGGCGAGTGTAAGGGGAACAGGCGAGTGTAAGGGGAACAGGCGAGTGTAAGGGGAACAGGCGAGTGTAAGGGGAACAGGCGAGTGTAAGGGGAACAGGCGAGTGTAAGGGGAACAGGCGAGTGTAAGGGGAACAGGCGAGTGTAAGGGGAACAGGCGAGTGTAAGGGGAACAGGCGAGTGTGTAAGGGGAACGGGCGAGTGTAAGGGGAACGGGCGAATGTAAGGGGAACAGGCGAGGGTAAGTGGAACGGGCGAGTGTGTAAGGGGAACAGGCGAGTGTGTAAGGGGAACAGGAGAGTGTAAGGGGAACAGGCGAGTGTGTAAGGGGAACAGGCGAGTGTGTAAGGGGAACAGGCGAGTGTGTAAGGGGAACAGGCGAGTGTGTACGGGGAACAGGCGAGAATGTAAGGGGAACAGGCGAGTGTAAGGGGAACAGGCGAGAGTGTAAGGGGAACAGGCGAGTGTGTAAGGGGAACAGGCGAGTGTGTAAGGGGAACAGGCGAGTGTGTAAGGGGAACAGGCGAGTGTAAGAAATAAAGGCGAGTGTAAGGGGAACAGGCGAGAGTGTAAGGGGAACAGGCGAGTGTGTAAGGGGAACAGGTGAGTGTAAGGGGAACAGGCGAGTGTAAGGGGAACAGGCGAGTGTAAGAGAAACAGGCGAGTGTAAGGGAAACGGGCGAGTGTAAGGGGAAAAGGCGAGAGTGTAAGGGGAACAGGCGAGTGTGTAAGGGGAATAGGCGAGTGTAAGGGGAACAGGCGAGAGTGTAAGGGGAACAGGCGAGAGTGTAAGGGGAACAGGCGAGAGTGTAAGGGGAACAGGCGAGTGTAAGGGGAACAGGCGAGTGTAAGGGGAACAGGCGAGTGTAAGGGGAACAGGCGAGTGTAAGGGGAACAGGCGAGTGTAAGGGGAACAGGTGAGTGTAAGAGGAACAGGCGAGTGTGTAAGGGGAACAGGCGAGTGTGTAAGGGGAACAGGCGAGAGTGTAAGGGGAACAGGCAACAGTGTAAGGGGAACAGGCGAGAGTGTAAGAGGAACAGGCGAGTGTAAGGGGAACAGGCGAGTGTAAGGGGAAGAGGCGAGTGTAAGGGGAAGAGGCGAGTGTGTAAGGGGAACAGGCGAGTGTGTAAGGGGAACAGGCGAGTGTGTAAGGGGAACAGGCGAGTGTAAGGGGAACAGGCGAGTGTGTAAGGGGAACAGGCGAGTGTGTAAGGGGAAAAGGCGAGTGTAAGGGGAACAGGCGAGTGTGTAAGGGGAACAGGCGAGTGTGTAAGGGGAACAGGCGAGTGTGTAAGGGGAACAGGCGAGAGTGTAAGGGAAACAGGCGAGAGTGTAAGGGGAACAGGCGAGAGTGTAAGGGGAACAGGCGAGAGTGTAAGGGGAACAGGCGAGTGTAAGGGGAACAGGCGAGTGTAAGGGGAACAGGCGAGTGTAAGGGGAACAGGCGAGTGTGTAAGGGGAAAAGGCGAGTGTAAGGGGAACAGGCGAGTGTGTAAGGGGAACAGGCGAGTGTGTAAGGGGAAAAGGCGAGTGTAAGGGGAACAGGCGAGTGTGTAAGGGGAAAAGGCGAGAGTGTAAGGGGAACAGGCGAGTGTGTAAGGGGAATAGGCGAGTGTAAGGGGAACAGGCGAGAGTGTAAGGGGAACAGGCGAGAGTGTAAGGGGAACAGGCGAGAGTGTAAGGGGAACAGGCGAGTGTAAGGGGAACAGGCGAGTGTAAGGGGAACAGGCGAGTGTAAGGGGAACAGGCGAGTGTAAGGGGAACAGGCGAGTGTAAGGGGAACAGGCGAGTGTAAGGGGAACAGGTGAGTGTAAGAGGAACAGGCGAGTGTGTAAGGGGAACAGGCGAGTGTGTAAGGGGAACAGGCGAGAGTGTAAGGGGAACAGGCAACAGTGTAAGGGGAACAGGCGAGAGTGTAAGAGGAACAGGCGAGTGTAAGGGGAACAGGCGAGTGTAAGGGGAAGAGGCGAGTGTAAGGGGAAGAGGCGAGTGTGTAAGGGGAACAGGCGAGTGTGTAAGGGGAACAGGCGAGTGTGTAAGGGGAACAGGCGAGTGTGTAAGGGGAAATGGCGAGTGTAAGGGGAACAGGCGAGTGTGTAAGGGGAACAGGCGAGTGTGTAAGGGGAACAGGCGAGTGTGTAAGGGGAACAGGCGAGAGTGTAAGGGAAACAGGCGAGAGTGTAAGGGGAACAGGCGAGAGTGTAAGGGGAACAGGCGAGTGTAAGGGGAACGGGCGAGTGTAAGGGGAATGGGCGAGTGTAAGGGGATAAGGGGAAAAGGCGAGTGTAAGGGGAACGGGCGAGTGTAAGGGGATAAGGGGAAAAGGCGAGTGTAAGGGGAACAGGCGAGTGTGTAAGGGGAACAGGCGAGAGTGTAAGGGGAACAGGCGAGAGTGTAAGGGGAACAGGCGAGAGTGTAAGGGGACCAGGCCAGTGTAAGGGGAACAGGCCAGTGTAAGGGGAACAGGCCAGTGTAAGGGGAACAGGCGACTGTAAGGGGAACAGGCGAGTGTAAGGGGAACAGGCGAGTGTAAGGGGAACAGGCGTGTGTAAGGGGAACAGGCGAGTGTGTAAGGGGAACAGGCGAGTGTGTAAGGGGAACAGGCGAGTGTGTAAGGGGAACAGGCGAGTGTGTAAGGGGAACAGGCGAGTGTGTAAGGGGAACAGGCGAGTGTGTAAGGGGAACAGGCGAGTGTGTAAAGGGAACAGGCGAGAGTGTAAGGGGAACGGGCGAGAGTGTAAGGGGAATGGGCGAGTGTAAGGGGAATGGGCGAATGTAAGGGGAACGGGCGAATGTAAGGGGAACGGGCGAGTGTAAGGGGAACAGGCGAGAGTGTAAGGGGAACAGGCGAGTGTAAGGGGAACAGGCGAGAGTGTAAGGGGAACAGGCGAGTGTGTAAGGGGAACAGGCGAGTGTGTAAGGGGAACAGGCGAGTGTGTAAGGGGAACAGGCGAGAGTGTAAGGGGAACAGGCGAGAGTGTAAGGGGAACAGGCGAGAGTGTAAGGGGAACAGGCGAGAGTGTAAGGGGAACAGGCGAGAGTGTAAGGGGAACAGGCGAGAGTGTAAGGGGAACAGGCGAGAGTGTAAGGGGAACAGGCGAGAGTGTAAGGGGAACAGGCGAGTGTAAGGGGAACAGGCGAGTGTAAGGGGAACAGGCGAGTGTGTAAGGGGAACAGGCGAGTGTAAGAAATAAAGGCGAGTGTAAGGGGAACAGGCGAGTGTAAGGGGAACGGGCGAGTGTAAGGGGAACGGGCGAGTGTAAGGGGAACGGGCGAGTGTAAGGGGATAAAGGGAACAGGCAAGTGTAAGGGGAACAGGCGAGTGTAAGGGGAACAGGCGAGAGTGTAAGGGGAACAGGCGAGTGTAAGGGGAACAGGCGAGTGTAAGGGGAACAGGCGAGTGTAAGGGGAACAGGCGAGTGTAAGGGGAACAGGCGAGTGTAAGGGGAACAGGCGAGTGTGTAAGGGGAACAGGCGAGTGTGTAAGGGGAACAGGCGAGTGTAAGAAATAAAGGCGAGTGTAAGGGGAACAGGCGAGTGTAAGGGGAACAGGCGAGTGTAAGGGGAACGGGCGAGTGTAAGGGGAAAAGGCGAGAGTGTAAGGGGAACAGGAGAGTGTGTAAGGGGAACAGGCGAGTGTGTAAGGGGAACAGGCGAGTGTGTAAGGGGAACAGGCGAGTGTGTAAGGGGAACAGGCGAGTGTAAGAAATAAAGGCGAGTGTAAGGGGAACAGGCGAGTGTAAGGGGAACGGGCGAGTGTAAGGGGAAAAGGCGAGAGTGTAAGGGGAACAGGCGTGTGTGTAACGGGAACAGGCGAGTGTAAGGGGAATAGGCGAGAGTGTAAGGGGAACAGGCGAGTGTAAGGGGAACAGGCGAGTGTAAGGGGAACAGGCGAGTGTAAGGGGAACAGGCGAGTGTAAGGGGAACAGGCGAGTGTAAGGGGAACAGGCGAGTGTAAGGGGAACAGGCGAGTGTAAGGGAACAGGCGAGTGTAAGGGGAACAGGCGAGTGTGTAAGGGGAACAGGCGAGTGTAAGAAATAAAGGCGAGAGTAAGGGGAACAGGCAAGTGTAAGGGGAACGGGCGAGTGTAAGGGGAAAAGGCGAGAGTGTAAGGGGAACAGGCGAGTGTGTAAGGGGAACAGGCGAGTGTGTAAGGGGAACAGGCGAGTGTAAGAAATAAAGGCGAGTGTAAGGGGAACAGGCGAGTGTAAGGGGAACAGGCGAGTGTAAGGGGAACGGGCGAGTGTAAGGGGAAAAGGCGAGAGTGTAAGGGGAACAGGCGAGTGTGTAAGGGGAACAGGCGAGTGTAAGGGGAATAGGCGAGAGTGTAAGGGGAACAGGCGAGTGTAAGGGGAACAGGCGAGTGTAAGGGGAACAGGCGAGTGTAAGGGGAACAGGCGAGTGTAAGGGGAACAGGCGAGTGTAAGGGGAACAGGCGAGTGTAAGGGGAACAGGCGAGTGTAAGGGGAACAGGCGAGTGTGTAAGGGGAACAGGCGAGTGTAAGAAATAAAGGCGAGAGTAAGGGGAACAGGCAAGTGTAAGGGGAACAGGCGAGTGTAAGGGGAACGGGCGAGTGTAAGGGGAAAAGGCGAGAGTGTAAGGGGAACAGGCGAGTGTGTAAGGGGAACAGGCGAGTGTGTAAGGGGAACAGGCGAGTGTAAGAAATAAAGGCGAGTGTAAGGGGAACAGGCGAGTGTAAGGGGAACAGGCGAGTGTAAGGGGAACGGGCGAGTGTAAGGGGAAAAGGCGAGAGTGTAAGGGGAACAGGCGAGTGTGTAAGGGGAACAGGCGAGTGTGTAAGGGGAACAGGCGAGTGTAAGGGGAATAGGCGAGAGTGTAAGGGGAACAGGCGAGTGTAAGGGGAACAGGCGAGTGTAAGGGGAACAGGCGAGTGTGTAAGGGGAACAGGCGAGTGTGTAAGGGGAACAGGCGAGTGTGTAAGGGGAACAGGCGAGTGTGTAAGGGGAACAGGCGAGTGTAAGGGGAACAGGCGAGTGTAAGAAATAAAGGCGAGTGTAAGGGGAACGGGCGAGTGTAAGGGGAAAAGGCGAGAGTGTAAGGGGAACAGGCGAGTGTGTAAGGGGAACAGGCGAGTGTAAGAAATAAAGGCGAGTGTAAGGGGAACAGGCGAGTGTAAGGGGAACAGGCGAGTGTAAGGGGAACAGGCGAGTGTAAGGGGAACAGGCGAGTGTAAGGGGAACAGGCGAGTGTAAGGGGAACAGGCGAGTGTAAGGGGAACAGGCGAGTGTGTAAGGGGAACAGGCGAGTGTAAGAAATAAAGGCGAGAGTAAGGGGAACAGGCAAGTGTAAGGGGAACAGGCGAGTGTAAGGGGAACGGGCGAGTGTAAGGGGAAAAGGCGAGAGTGTAAGGGGAACAGGCGAGTGTGTAAGGGGAACAGGCGAGTGTAAGAAATAAAGGCGAGTGTAAGGGGAACAGGCGAGTGTAAGGGGAACAGGCGAGTGTAAGAAATAAAGGCGAGTGTAAGGGGAACAGGCGAGTGTAAGGGGAACAGGCGAGTGTAAGGGGAACGGGCGAGTGTGTAAGGGGAACAGGCGAGTGTAAGAAATAAAGGCGAGTGTAAGGGGAACAGGCGAGTGTGTAAGGGGAACAGGCGAGTGTAAGAAATAAAGGCGAGTGTAAGGGGAACAGGCGAGTGTAAGGGGAACAGGCGAGTGTAAGGGGAACGGGCAAGTGTAAGGGGAAAAGGCGAGAGTGTAAGGGGAACAGGCGAGTGTAAGGGGAACAGGCGAGTGTAAGGTGAACAGGCGAGTGTAAGGGGAACAGGCGAGTGTAAGGGGAACAGGCGAGTGTGTAAGGGGAACAGGCGAGTGTAAGAAATAAAGGCGAGAGTAAGGGGAACAGGCAAGTGTAAGGGGAACAGGCGAGTGTAAGGGGAACGGGCGAGTGTAAGGGGAACGGGCGAGAGTGTAAGGGGAACAGGCGAGTGTGTAAGGGGAACAGGCGAGTGTGTAAGGGGAACAGGCGAGTGTAAGAAATAAAGGCGAGTGTAAGGGGAACAGGCGAGTGTAAGGGGAACAGGCGAGTGTAAGGGGAACGGCGAGTGTAAGGGGAAAAGGCGAGAGTGTAAGGGGAACAGGCGAGTGTGTAAGGGGAACAGGCGAGTGTAAGGGGAATAGGCGAGAGTGTAAGGGGAACAGGCGAGTGTAAGGGGAACAGGCGAGTGTAAGGGGAACAGGCGAGTGTGTAAGGGGAACAGGCGAGTGTGTAAGGGGAACAGGCGAGTGTGTAAGGGGAACAGGCGAGTGTAAGGGGAACAGGCGAGTGTAAGAAATAAAGGCGAGTGTAAGGGGAACGGGCGAGTGTAAGGGGAAAAGGTGAGAGTGTAAGGGGAACAGGCGAGTGTGTAAGGGGAACAGGCGAGTGTAAGAAATAAAGGCGAGTGTAAGGGGAACAGGCGAGTGTAAGGGGAACAGGCGAGTGTAAGGGGAACGGGCAAGTGTAAGGGGAAAAGGCGAGAGTGTAAGGGGAACAGGCGAGTGTGTAAGGGGAACAGGCGAGTGTAAGGGGAATAGGCGAGAGTGTAAGGGGAACAGGCGAGTGTAAGGGGAACAGGCGAGTGTAAGGGGAACAGGCGAGTGTAAGGGGAACAGGCGAGTGTGTAAGGGGAACAGGCGAGTGTGTAAGGGGAACAGGCGAGTGTGTAAGGGGAACAGGCGAGTGTGTAAGGGGAACAGGCGAGTGTAAGGGGAACAGGCGAGTGTAAGAAATAAAGGCGAGTGTAAGGGGAACAGGCGAGTGTAAGGGGAACAGGCGAGTGTAAGGGGAACGGGCGAGTGTAAGGGGAAAAGGCGAGTGTGTAAGGGGAATAGGCGAGAGTGTAAGGGGAACAGGCGAGAGTGTAAGGGGAACAGGCGAGTGTAAGGGGAACAGGTGTCAGGGTTCTGCTCGCCACAAACCAGGACCGGACCGCGAGGCTGAGGTGGGGTTGTAAAAGCACCGACCTGAGACCGCGCAGGCTGATCCGGATTGCGCAGTTCGTAGTCATATGTCGCAGGATCAGGATTGGAGAAGACAGCGTCGTCGTTGTAGAAGCCAGGGTCAGGACAGGAGACATCAGGATAAACATTGTTCAGGCAAGAGTTCGGCAACAGGTAGTCAGGAGAGCCCCGCTTCAGCTTAGGAGCGCGGGGTTGGCCTCTGCGCGAGCGACGACCATGGCCCATGGTACTGGTCACAGGAGATGGTAGGCAGACCAGAGTAGCACACCGCTTTGCTGCACGGGTGCACCAGTGCTACAGCGCAAGAGTCCTGAGCGGGCTAGGGAATCCTCTGTCTCAGCGCAGGAACCAGGACACGGCCTCTCTAGATTAGGGAAAGAGTAGGCCCCAGGAACCAGGAAGCTGAAGATACACAGGGAAACCTCCGCTTCAGTGCTGGAATCCAGGAGACTGAAGAACGCAGGGACGAAACATCCGCTTCAGTGCAGGAATCCAGGAGTCTGAGGGACGCAGGGACGAAAACCTCTGCTTCAGCACAGGAGAACAGGAGTGGACCGCTGCGTGAATATAGCAGCCGGTCACAGGAAACAAGGAGCTGAAGTGAACAAGAAGAGTACTCAGCTACAACACAGGAGACTGGAGCAGACCGCTGCGTGAATATAGCAGCCGGCCTTAGGAAACCTGGAGCTGCAGACAACAAGGAGAATACTCCGCTTCAGCATGAGAGACAGGAACAAGCGAGGGCTTGTGGCAGAACAGATAGTGACATCCAGGAAGGACAATGCTCGGCAGGGAGCATTATGGGAAGACAATACTTAAAGGCCAGCGGGCCAATCCCCGGAGGGGGGTGTGAAGGTACTGCTCCAATGAATGAATGCAAGTCTAGGTTGCAGTGATAGGCTGCATAGCTGCAGTAGATACCAGAGGGAGTGTGTATAGCTTTGGTGAGTGAATCCAGGCTGCAGCAAACATCAGGAGAGGTGCTCCAGGACTGCACACGTCTGCAAGGTAAGGCAACCAGTAAACTGCGGAGCGGATTCCTTACAACAGGCGAGTGTAAGGGGAACAGGCGAGTGTAAGGGGAACAGGCGAGTGTAAGGGGAACAGGCGAGTGTAAGGGGAACTGGCGAGTGTGTAAAGGGAACAGGCGAGTGTGTAAGGGGAACAGGCGAGTGTAAGAAATAAAGGCGAGAGTAAGGGGAACAGGCGAGTGTACGGGGAACGGGCGAGTGTAAGGGGAAAAGGCGAGAGTGTAAGGGGAACAGGCGAGTGTGTAAGGGGAACAGGCGAGTGTAAGGGGAACAGGCGAGAGTGTAAGGGGAACAGGCGAGTGTAAGGGGAACAGGCGAGTGTAAGGGGAACATGCGAGTGTAAGGGGAACAGGCGAGTGTGTAAGGGGAACGGGCGAGTGTAAGGGGAACGGGCGAGTGTAAGGGGAACGGGTGAGTGTACGGGGAACGGGCGAGTGTAAGGGGAAAAGGCGAGAGTGTAAGGGGAACAGGCGAGTGTGTAAGGGGAACAGGCGAGTGTAAGGGGAACAGGCGAGAGTGTAAGGGGAACAGGCGAGTGTAAGGGGAACAGGCGAGTGTAAGGGGAACATGCGAGTGTAAGGGGAACAGGCGAGTGTGTAAGGGGAACGGGCGAGTGTAAGGGGAACGGGCGAGTGTAAGGGGAACGGGTGAGTGTAAGGGGAACGGGCAAGTGTGTAAGGGGAACAGGCGAGTGTAAGGGGAACAGGCGAGAGTGTAAGGGGAACAGGCGAGTGTAAGGGGAACAGGCGAGAGTGTAAGGGGAACAAGAGAGTGTGTAAGGGGAACAGGCGAGTGTGTAAGGGGAACAGGCGAGTGTGTAAGGGGAACAGGCGAGTGTAAGAAATAAAGGCGAGTGTAAGGGGAACAGGCGAGTGTAAGGGGAACGGGCGAGTGTAAGGGGAAAAGGCGAGAGCGTAAGGGGTCAGGCGAGTGTGTAAGGGGAACAGGCGAGTGTAAGGGGAACAGGCGAGAGTGTAAGGGGAACAGGCGAGTGTAAGGGGAACAGGCGAGTGTAAGGGGAACAGGCGAGTGTAAGGGGAACAGGCGAGTGTAAGGGGAACAGGCGAGTGTAAGGGGAACAGGCGAGAGTGTAAGAGGAACAGGCGAGAGTGTAAGGGGAACAGGCGAGTGTAAGGGGAATAGGCGAGAGTGTAAGGGGAACAGGCGACAGTGTAAGGGGAACAGGCGAGAGTGTAAGGGGAACAGGCGAGAGTGTAAGGGGAACAGGCGAGTGTAAGGGGAACAGGCGAGTGTAAGGGGAACAGGCGAGTGTAAGGGGAACAGGCGAGTGTAAGGGGAACAGGCGAGTGTGTAAGGGGAACAGGCGAGTGTGTAAGGGGAACAGGCGAGTGTGTAAGGGGAACAGGCGAGTGTGTAAGGGGAACAGGCGAGTGTGTAAGGGGAACAGGCGAGTGTAAGGGGAACAGGCGAGTGTGTAAGGGGAAAAGGCGAGTGTAAGGGGAACAGGCGAGTGTGTAAGGGGAACAGGCGAGTGTGTAAGGGGAACAGGCGAGAGTGTAAGGGGAACAGGCGAGAGTGTAAGGGGAACGGGCGAGTGTAAGGGGAACGGGCGAGTGTAAGGGGAAAGGGGAAAGTGCGAGTGTAAGGGGAACGGGCGAGTGTGTAAGGGGAACAGGCGAGAGTGTAAGGGGAACAGGCGAGTGTAAGGGGAACGGGCGAGTGTAAGGGGAACGGGCGAGTGTAAGGGGAACAGGCGAGTGTAAGGGGAACAGGCGAGTGTAAAGGGAACAGGCGAGTGTAAGGGGAACAGGCGAGTGTAAGGGGAACAGGCGAGTGTGTAAGGGGAAAAGGCGAGTTTAAGGGGAACAGGCGAGTGTAAGGGGAACAGGCGAGTGTGTAAGGGGAACAGGCGAGAGTGTAAGGGGAACAGGCGAGAGTGTAAGGGGAACAGGCGAGTGTAAGGGGAACGGGCGAGTGTAAGGGGAACGGGCGAGTGTAAGGGGATAAGGGGAACGGGCGAGTGTAAGGGGATAAGGGGAATGGGCGAGTGTAAGGGGAACAGGCGAGTGTAAGGGGAACAGGCGAGTGTAAAGGGAACAGGTGAGTGTAAGGGGAACAGGTGAGTGTAAGGGGAACAGGCGAGTGTAAGGGGAACAGGCGAGTGTGTAAGGGGAAAAGGCGAGTTTAAGGGGAACAGGCGAGTGTAAGGGGAACAGGCGAGTGTGTAAGGGGAACAGGCGAGTGTGTAAGGGGAACAGGCGAGAGTGTAAGGGGAACAGGCGAGAGTGTAAGGGGAACGGGCGAGTGTAAGGGGAACGGGCGAGTGTAAGGGGAAAGGGGAAAGTGCGAGTGTAAGGGGAACGGGCGAGTGTGTAAGGGGAACAGGCGAGAGTGTAAGGGGAACAGGCGAGTGTAAGGGGAACGGGCGAGTGTAAGGGGAACGGGCGAGTGTAAGGGGAACAGGCGAGTGTAAGGGGAACAGGCGAGTGTAAAGGGAACAGGCGAGTGTAAGGGGAACAGGCGAGTGTAAGGGGAACAGGCGAGTGTGTAAGGGGAAAAGGCGAGTTTAAGGGGAACAGGCGAGTGTAAGGGGAACAGGCGAGTGTGTAAGGGGAACAGGCGAGAGTGTAAGGGGAACAGGCGAGAGTGTAAGGGGAACAGGCGAGTGTAAGGGGAACGGGCGAGTGTAAGGGGAACGGGCGAGTGTAAGGGGATAAGGGGAACGGGCGAGTGTAAGGGGATAAGGGGAATGGGCGAGTGTAAGGGGAACAGGCGAGTGTAAGGGGAACAGGCGAGTGTAAAGGGAACAGGTGAGTGTAAGGGGAACAGGTGAGTGTAAGGGGAACAGGCGAGTGTAAGGGGAACAGGCGAGTGTGTAAGGGGAAAAGGCGAGTTTAAGGGGAACAGGCGAGTGTAAGGGGAACAGGCGAGTGTGTAAGGGGAACAGGCGAGAGTGTAAGGGGAACAGGCGAGAGTGTAAGGGGAACGGGCGAGTGTAAGGGGAACGGGCGAGTGTAAGGGGAACGGGCGAGTGTAAGGGGATAAGGGGAACGGGCGAGTGTAAGGGGATAAGGGGAATGGGCGAGTGTAAGGGGAACAGGCGAGTGTAAGGGGAACAGGCGAGTGTAAAGGGAACAGGCGAGTGTAAGGGGAACAGGTGAGTGTAAGGGGAACAGGCGAGTGTAAGGGGAACAGGCGAGTGTGTAAGGGGAAAAGGCGAGTTTAAGGGGAACAGGCGAGTGTGTAAGGGGAACAGGCGAGTGTGTAAGGGGAACAGGCGAGTGTGTAAGGGGAACAGGCGAGTGTGTAAGGGAACAGGCGAGTGTGTAAGGGGAACAGGCGAGTGTGTAAGGGGAACAGGCGAGTGTGTACGGGGAACAGGCGAGAGTGTAAGGGGAACAGGCGAGTGTAAGGGGAATAAGGCGAGAGTGTAAGGGGAACAGGCGAGTGTGTAAGGGAAATAGGCGAGTGTATAAGGGGAACAGGCGAGTGTGTAAGGGGAACAAGCGAGTGTGTAAGGGAAACAGGCGAGTGTAAGAAATAAAGGCGAGTGTAAGGGGAACAGGCGAGTTTAAGGGGAACAGGCGAGAGTGTAAGGGGAACAGGCGAGTGTGTAAGGGGAACAGGCGAGTGTGTAAGGGAAACAGGTGAGTGTAAGAAATAAAGGCGAGTGTAAGGGGAACAGGCGAGTGTAAGGGGAATGGGCGAGTGTAAGGGGAATGGGCGAGTGTAAGGTGATAAGGGGAACGGGCGAGTGTAAGGGGAACAGGCGAGTGTAAGGGGCACAGGCGAGAGTGTAAGGGGAAAAGGCGAGTGTGTAAGGGGAACAGACGAGAGCGTAAGGGGAACAAGCGAGTGTGTAAGAGGAACAGGCGAGTGTGTAAGGGGAACAGGCGAGTGTGTAAGGGGAACAGGCGAGTGTGTAAGGGGAACAGGCGAGTGTAAGAGGAACAGGCGAGTGTGTAAGGGGAACAGGCGAGTGTGTAAGGGGAACAGGCGAGAGTGTAAGGGGAACAGGCGAGAGTGTAAGGGGAACAGGCGAGTGTAAGGGGAACAGGCGAGTGTAAGGGGAACAGGCGAGTGTAAGGGGAACAGGCGAGTGTAAGGGGAACAGGCGAGTGTAAGGGGAACAGGCGAGTGTAAGGGGAACAGGCGAGTGTAAGGGGAACAGGCGAGTGTGTAAGGGGAACAGGCGAGTGTGTAAGGGGAACAGGCGAGAGTGTAAGGGGAACAGGCGAGTGTAAGGGGAACAGGCGAGTGTAAGGCGAAAAGGCGAGTGTAAGGGGAACAGGCGAGTGTAAGGGGAACAGGCGAGAGTGTAAGGGGAACAGGCGAGTGTAAGGGGAACAGGCGAGTGTAAGGGGAACAGGCGAGTGTGTAAGGGGAACAGGCGAGTGTGTAAGGGGAACAGGCGAGAGTGTAAGGGGAACAGGCGAGAGTGTAAGGGGAACAGGCGAGAGTGTAAGGGGAACAGGCGAGTGTAAGGGGAACAGGCGAGTGTAAGGGGAACAGGCGAGTGTAAGGGGAACAGACGAGTGTAAGGGGAACAGACGAGTGTAAGGGGAACAGACGAGTGTAAGGGGAACAGGCGAGTGTGTAAGGGGAACAGGCGAGTGTAAGGGGAACAGGCGAGTGTAAGGGGAACAGGAGAGTGTGTAAGGGGAACAGGCGAGTGTGTAAGGGGAACAGGCGAGTGTGTAAGGGGAACAGGCGAGTGTGTAAGGGGAACAGGCGAGTGTGTAAGGGGAACAGGCGAGTGTGTAAGGGGAACGGGCGAGAGTGTAAGGGGAACGGGCGAGAGTGTAAGGGGAACGGGCGAGTGTAAGGGGAACGGGCGAATGTAAGGGGAACGGGTGAGTGTAAGGGGAACGGGCGAGTGTGTAAGGGGAACAGGCGAGTGTAAGGGGAACAGGCGAGTGTGTAAGGGGAACAGGCGAGTGTGTAAGGAGAACAGGCGAGTATGTAAGGGGAACAGGCGAGAGTGTAAGGGGAACAGGCGAGAGTGTAAGGGGAACAGGCCAGTGTACGGGGAACAGGCGAGTGTAAGGGGAACAGGCGAGTGTAAGGGGAACAGGCGAGTGTAAGGGGAACAGGCGAGAGTGTAAGGGGAACAGGCGAGTGTAAGGGGAACAGGCGAGAGTGTAAGGGGAACAGGCGAGTGTAAGGGGAACAGGCGAGTGTAAGGGGAACAGGCGAGAGTGTAAGGGGAACAGGCGAGTGTGTAAGGGGAACAGGCGAGTGTGTAAGGGGAACAGGCGAGTGTGTAAGGGGAACAGGCGAGTGTAAGAAATAAAGGCGAGTGTAAGGGGAACAGGCGAGTGTAAGGGGAACGGCGAGTGTAAGGGGAAAAGGCGAGAGCGTAAGGGGAACAGGCGAGTGCGTAAGGGGAACAGGCGAGTGTGTAAGGGGAACAGGCGAGTGTGTAAGGGGAACAGGTGAGTGTGTAAGGGGAACAGGCGAGTGTGTAAGGGGAACAGGCGAGTGTGTAAGGGGAACAGGCGAGTGTGTAAGGGGAACAGGCGAGTGTGTAAGGGGAACAGGCGAGTGTAAGGGGAACAGGCGAGTGTAAGGGGAACAGGCGAGTGTGTAAGGGGAAAAGGCGAGTGTAAGGGGAACAGGCGAGTGTGTAAGGGGAACAGGCGAGTGTGTAAGGGGAACAGGCGAGTGTGTAAGGGGAACAGGCGAGAGTGTAAGGGGAACAGGCGAGAGTGTAAGGGGAACGGGCGAGTGTAAGGGGAACGGGCGAGTGTAAGGGGATAAGGGGAAAGTGCGAGTGTAAGGGGAACGGGCGAGTGTGTAAGGGGAACAGGCGAGAGTGTAAGGGGAACAGGCGAGAGTGTAAGGGGAACAGGCGAGTGTAAGGGGAACGGGCGAGTGTAAGGGGAACGGGCGAGTGTAAGGGGATAAGGGGAATGGGCGAGTGTAAGGGGAACAGGCGAGTGTAAGGGGAACAGGCGAGTGTAAAGGGAACAGGCGAGTGTAAGGGGAACAGGCGAGTGTAAGGGGAACAGGCGAGTGTAAGGGGAACAGGCGAGTGTGTAAGGGGAAAAGGCGAGTTTAAGGGGAACAGGCGAGTGTGTAAGGGGAACAGGCGAGTGTGTAAGGGGAACAGGCGAGTGTGTAAGGGGAACAGGCGAGTGTGTAAGGGGAACAGGCGAGTGTGTAAGGGGAACAGGCGAGTGTGTAAGGGGAACAGGCGAGTGTGTACGGGGAACAGGCGAGAGTGTAAGGGGAACAGGCAAGTGTAAGGGGAACAGGCGAGAGTGTAAGGGGAACAGGCGAGTGTGTAAGGGGAATAGGCGAGTGTATAAGGGGAACAGGCGAGTGTGTAAGGGGAACAGGCGAGTGTGTAAGGGAAACAGGCGAGTGTAAGAAATAAAGGCGAGTGTAAGGGGAACAGGCGAGTTTAAGGGGAACAGGCGAGAGTGTAAGGGGAACAGGCGAGTGTGTAAGGGGAACGGGCGAGTGTGTAAGGGGAACAGGCGAGAGTGTAAGGGGAACAGGCGAGAGTGTAAGGGGAACAGGCGAGTGTAAGGGGAACGGGCGAGTGTAAGGGGAACGGGCGAGTGTAAGGGGATAAGGGGAATGGGCGAGTGTAAGGGGAACAGGCGAGTGTAAGGGGAACAGGCGAGTGTAAAGGGAACAGGCGAGTGTAAGGGGAACAGGCGAGTGTAAGGGGAACAGGCGAGTGTAAGGGGAACAGGCGAGTGTGTAAGGGGAAAAGGCGAGTTTAAGGGGAACAGGCGAGTGTGTAAGGGGAACAGGCGAGTGTGTAAGGGGAACAGGCGAGTGTGTAAGGGGAACAGGCGAGTGTGTAAGGGGAACAGGCGAGTGTGTAAGGGGAACAGGCGAGTGTGTAAGGGGAACAGGCGAGTGTGTACGGGGAACAGGCGAGAGTGTAAGGGGAACAGGCAAGTGTAAGGGGAACAGGCGAGAGTGTAAGGGGAACAGGCGAGTGTGTAAGGGGAATAGGCGAGTGTATAAGGGGAACAGGCGAGTGTGTAAGGGGAACAGGCGAGTGTGTAAGGGAAACAGGCGAGTGTAAGAAATAAAGGCGAGTGTAAGGGGAACAGGCGAGTTTAAGGGGAACAGGCGAGAGTGTAAGGGGAACAGGCGAGTGTGTAAGGGGAACAGGCGAGTGTGTAAGGGAAACAGGCGAGTGTAAGAAATAAAGGCGAGTGTAAGGGGAACAGGCGAGTGTAAGGGGAATGGGCGAGTGTAAGGGGAATGGGCGAGTGTAAGGTGATAAGGGGAACGGGTGAGTGTAAGGGGAACAGGCGAGTGTAAGGGGCACAGGCGAGAGTGTAAGGGGAAAAGGCGAGTGTGTAAGGGGAACAGACGAGAGCGTAAGGGGAACAAGCGAGTGTGTAAGAGGAACAGGCGAGTGTGTAAGGGGAACAGGCGAGTGTGTAAGGGGAACAGGCGAGTGTAAGAGGAACAGGCGAGTGTGTAAGGGGAACAGGCGAGTGTGTAAGGGGAACAGGCGAGAGTGTAAGGGGAACAGGCGAGAGTGTAAGGGGAACAGGCGAGTGTAAGGGGAACAGGCGAGTGTAAGGGGAACAGGCGAGTGTAAGGGGAACAGGCGAGTGTAAGGGGAACAGGCGAGTGTAAGGGGAACAGGCGAGTGTGTAAGGGGAACAGGCGAGTGTGTAAGGGGAACAGGCGAGTGTGTAAGGGGAACAGGCGAGTGTAAGAGGAACAGGCGAGTGTGTAAGGGGAACAGGCGAGTGTGTAAGGGGAACAGGCGAGAGTGTAAGGGGAACAGGCGAGAGTGTAAGGGGAACAGGCGAGTGTAAGGGGAACAGGCGAGTGTAAGGGGAACAGGCGAGTGTAAGGGGAACAGGCGAGTGTAAGGGGAACAGGCGAGTGTAAGGGGAACAGGCGAGTGTGTAAGGGGAACAGGCGAGTGTGTAAGGGGAACAGGCGAGTGTGTAAGGTGAACAGGCGAGAGTGTAAGGGGAACAGGCGAGTGTAAGGGGAACAGGCGAGTGTAAGGGGAACAGGCGAGTGTAAGGGGAACAGGCGAGTGTAAGGGGAACAGGCGAGAGTGTAAGGGGATCAGGCGAGTGTGTAAGGGGATCAGGCGAGTGTGTAAGGGGAAAAGGCGAGTTTAAGGGGAACAGGCGAGTGTGTAAGGGGAACAGGCGAGTGTGTAAGGGGAACAGGCGAGTGTGTAAGGGGAACAGGCGAGTGTGTAAGGGGAAAAGGCGAGTTTAAGGGGAACAGGCGAGTGTGTAAGGGGAACAGGCGAGTGTGTAAGGGGAACAGGCGAGTGTGTAAGGGGAACAGGCGAGTGTGTAAGGGGAACAGGCGAGTGTGTAAGGGGAACAGGCGAGTGTGTAAGGGGAACAGGCGAGTGTGTACGGGGAACAGGCGAGAGTGTAAGGGGAACAGGCGAGTGTAAGGGGAACAGGCGAGAGTGTAAGGGGAACAGGCGAGTGTGTAAGGGGAATAGGCGAGTGTATAAGGGGAACAGGCGAGTGTGTAAGGGGAACAGGCGAGTGTGTAAGGGAAACAGGCGAGTGTAAGAAATAAAGGCGAGTGTAAGGGGAACAGGCGAGTTTAAGGGGAACAGGCGAGAGTGTAAGGGGAACAGGCGAGTGTGTAAGGGGAACAGGCGAGTGTGTAAGGGAAACAGGCGAGTGTAAGAAATAAAGGCGAGTGTAAGGGGAACAGGCGAGTGTAAGGGGAATGGGCGAGTGTAAGGGGAATGGGCGAGTGTAAGGTGATAAGGGGAACGGGTGAGTGTAAGGGGAACAGGCGAGTGTAAGGGGCACAGGCGAGAGTGTAAGGGGAAAAGGCGAGTGTGTAAGGGGAACAGACGAGAGCGTAAGGGGAACAAGCGAGTGTGTAAGAGGAACAGGCGAGTGTGTAAGGGGAACAGGCGAGTGTGTAAGGGGAACAGGCGAGTGTAAGAGGAACAGGCGAGTGTGTAAGGGGAACAGGCGAGTGTGTAAGGGGAACAGGCGAGAGTGTAAGGGGAACAGGCGAGAGTGTAAGGGGAACAGGCGAGTGTAAGGGGAACAGGCGAGTGTAAGGGGAACAGGCGAGTGTAAGGGGAACAGGCGAGTGTGTAAGGGGAACAGGCGAGTGTGTAAGGGGAACAGGCGAGTGTGTAAGGTGAACAGGCGAGAGTGTAAGGGGAACAGGCGAGTGTAAGGGGAACAGGCGAGTGTAAGGGGAACAGGCGAGTGTAAGGGGAACAGGCGAGTGTAAGGGGAACAGGCGAGAGTGTAAGGGGAACAGGCGAGTGTAAGGGGAACAGGCGAGTGTAAGGGGAACAGGCGAGTGTGTAAGGGGAACAGGCGAGTGTGTAAGGGGAACAGGCGAGAGTGTAAGGGGAACAGGCGAGAGTGTAAGGGGAACAGGCGAGAGTGTAAGGGGAACAGGCGAGTGTAAGGGGAACAGGCGAGTGTAAGGGGAACAGGCGAGTGTAAGGGGAACAGACGAGTGTAAGGGGAACAGACGAGTGTAAGGGGAACAGGCGAGTGTGTAAGGGGAACAGGCGAGTGTGTAAGGGGAACAGGCGAGTGTGTGAGGGGAACAGGCGAGTGTGTAAGGGGAACAGGCGAGTGTGTAAGGGGAACAGGCGAGTGTGTAAGGGGAACAGGCGAGTGTGTAAGGGGAACAGGCGAGTGTGTAAGGGGAACAGGCGAGTGTGTAAGGGGAACAGGCGAGTGTGTAAGGGGAACAGGCGAGTGTGTAAGGGGAACAGGCGAGTGTGTAAGGGGAACAGGCGAGTGTGTAAGGGGAACGGGCGAGTGTGTAAGTGGAACGGGCGAGAGTGTAAGGGGAACGGGCGAGAGTGTAAGGGGAACGGGCGAATGTAAGGGGAACGGGCGAGTGTGTAAGGGGAACGGGCGAGTGTGTAAGGGGAACAGGCGAGTGTGTAAGGGGAACAGGCGAGTGTGTAAGGGGAACAGGCGAGTGTGTAAGGAGAACAGGCGAGAGTGTAAGGGGAACAGGCGAGAGTGTAAGGGGAACAGGCCAGTGTACGGGGAACAGGCGAGTGTAAGGGGAACAGGCGAGTGTAAGGGGAACAGGCGAGTGTAAGGGGAACAGGCGATTGTAAGGGGAACGGGCGAGTGTAAGGGGAAAAGGCGAGAGTGTAAGGGGAACAGGCGAGTGTGTAAGGGGAATAGGCGAGTGTAAGGGGAACAGGCGAGAGTGTAAGGGGAACAGGCGAGTGTGTAAGGGGAACAGGCGAGTGTGTAAGGGGAACAGGCGAGTGTGTAAGGGGAACAGGCGAGTGTGTAAGGGGAACAGGCGAGTGTAAGGGGAACAGGCGAGTGTGTAAGGGGAACAGGCGAGTGTGTAAGGGGAACAGGCGAGTGTAAGGGGAACAGGCGAGTGTAAGAAATAAAGGCGAGTGTAAGGGGAACAGGCGAGTGTAAGGGGAACAGGCGAGTGTAAGGGGAACGGGCGAGTGTAAGGGGAAAAGGCGAGTGTGTAAGGGGAATAGGCGAGAGTGTAAGGGGAACAGGCGAGAGTGTAAGGGGAACAGGCGAGTGTAAGGGGAACAGGTGTCAGGGTTCTGCTCGCCACAAACCAGGACCGGACCGCGAGGCTGAGGTGGGGTTGTAAAAGCACCGACCTGAGACCGCGCAGGCTGATCCGGATTGCGCAGTTCGTAGTCATATGTCGCAGGATCAGGATTGGAGAAGACAGCGTCGTCGTTGTAGAAGCCAGGGTCAGGACAGGAGACATCAGGATAAACATTGTTCAGGCAAGAGTTCGGCAACAGGTAGTCAGGAGAGCCCCGCTTCAGCTTAGGAGCGCGGGGTTGGCCTCTGCGCGAGCGACGACCATGGCCCATGGTACTGGTCACAGGAGATGGTAGGCAGACCAGAGTAGCACACCGCTTTGCTGCACGGGTGCACCAGTGCTACAGCGCAAGAGTCCTGAGCGGGCTAGGGAATCCTCTGTCTCAGCGCAGGAACCAGGACACGGCCTCTCTAGATTAGGGAAAGAGTAGGCCCCAGGAACCAGGAAGCTGAAGATACACAGGGAAACCTCCGCTTCAGTGCTGGAATCCAGGAGACTGAAGAACGCAGGGACGAAACATCCGCTTCAGTGCAGGAATCCAGGAGTCTGAGGGACGCAGGGACGAAAACCTCTGCTTCAGCACAGGAGAACAGGAGTGGACCGCTGCGTGAATATAGCAGCCGGTCACAGGAAACAAGGAGCTGAAGTGAACAAGAAGAGTACTCAGCTACAACACAGGAGACTGGAGCAGACCGCTGCGTGAATATAGCAGCCGGCCTTAGGAAACCTGGAGCTGCAGACAACAAGGAGAATACTCCGCTTCAGCATGAGAGACAGGAACAAGCGAGGGCTTGTGGCAGAACAGATAGTGACATCCAGGAAGGACTATGCTCGGCAGGGAGCATTATGGGAAGACAATACTTAAAGGCCAGCGGGCCAATCCCCGGAGGGGGGTGTGAAGGTACTGCTCCAATGAATGAATGCAAGTCTAGGTTGCAGTGATAGGCTGCATAGCTGCAGTAGATACCAGAGGGAGTGTGTATAGCTTTGGTGAGTGAATCCAGGCTGCAGCAAACATCAGGAGAGGTGCTCCAGGACTGCACACGTCTGCAAGGTAAGGCAACCAGTAAACTGCGGAGCGGATTCCTTACAACAGGCGAGTGTAAGGGGAACAGGCGAGTGTAAGGGGAACAGGCGAGTGTAAGGGGAACAGGCGAGTGTAAGGGGAACTGGCGAGTGTGTAAAGGGAACAGGCGAGTGTGTAAGGGGAACAGGCGAGTGTAAGAAATAAAGGCGAGAGTAAGGGGAACAGGCGAGTGTACGGGGAACGGGCGAGTGTAAGGGGAAAAGGCGAGAGTGTAAGGGGAACAGGCGAGTGTGTAAGGGGAACAGGCGAGTGTAAGGGGAACAGGCGAGAGTGTAAGGGGAACAGGCGAGTGTAAGGGGAACAGGCGAGTGTAAGGGGAACATGCGAGTGTAAGGGGAACAGGCGAGTGTGTAAGGGGAACGGGCGAGTGTAAGGGGAACGGGCGAGTGTAAGGGGAACGGGTGAGTGTACGGGGAACGGGCGAGTGTAAGGGGAAAAGGCGAGAGTGTAAGGGGAACAGGCGAGTGTGTAAGGGGAACAGGCGAGTGTAAGGGGAACAGGCGAGAGTGTAAGGGGAACAGGCGAGTGTAAGGGGAACAGGCGAGTGTAAGGGGAACATGCGAGTGTAAGGGGAACAGGCGAGTGTGTAAGGGGAACGGGCGAGTGTAAGGGGAACGGGCGAGTGTAAGGGGAACGGGTGAGTGTAAGGGGAACGGGCAAGTGTGTAAGGGGAACAGGCGAGTGTAAGGGGAACAGGCGAGAGTGTAAGGGGAACAGGCGAGTGTAAGGGGAACAGGCGAGAGTGTAAGGGGAACAAGAGAGTGTGTAAGGGGAACAGGCGAGTGTGTAAGGGGAACAGGCGAGTGTGTAAGGGGAACAGGCGAGTGTAAGAAATAAAGGCGAGTGTAAGGGGAACAGGCGAGTGTAAGGGGAACGGGCGAGTGTAAGGGGAAAAGGCGAGAGCGTAAGGGGTCAGGCGAGTGTGTAAGGGGAACAGGCGAGTGTAAGGGGAACAGGCGAGAGTGTAAGGGGAACAGGCGAGTGTAAGGGGAACAGGCGAGTGTAAGGGGAACAGGCGAGTGTAAGGGGAACAGGCGAGTGTAAGGGGAACAGGCGAGTGTAAGGGGAACAGGCGAGAGTGTAAGAGGAACAGGCGAGAGTGTAAGGGGAACAGGCGAGTGTAAGGGGAATAGGCGAGAGTGTAAGGGGAACAGGCGACAGTGTAAGGGGAACAGGCGAGAGTGTAAGGGGAACAGGCGAGAGTGTAAGGGGAACAGGCGAGTGTAAGGGGAACAGGCGAGTGTAAGGGGAACAGGCGAGTGTAAGGGGAACAGGCGAGTGTAAGGGGAACAGGCGAGTGTGTAAGGGGAACAGGCGAGTGTGTAAGGGGAACAGGCGAGTGTGTAAGGGGAACAGGCGAGTGTGTAAGGGGAACAGGCGAGTGTAAGGGGAACAGGCGAGTGTAAGGGGAACAGGCGAGTGTAAGGGGAACAGGCGAGTGTAAGGGGAACAGGCGAGAGTGTAAGGGGATCAGGCGAGTGTGTAAGGGGATCAGGCGAGTGTGTAAGGGGAAAAGGCGAGTTTAAGGGGAACAGGCGAGTGTGTAAGGGGAACAGGCGAGTGTGTAAGGGGAACAGGCGAGTGTGTAAGGGGAACAGGCGAGTGTGTAAGGGGAAAAGGCGAGTTTAAGGGGAACAGGCGAGTGTGTAAGGGGAACAGGCGAGTGTGTAAGGGGAACAGGCGAGTGTGTAAGGGGAACAGGCGAGTGTGTAAGGGGAACAGGCGAGTGTGTAAGGGGAACAGGCGAGTGTGTAAGGGGAACAGGCGAGTGTGTACGGGGAACAGGCGAGAGTGTAAGGGGAACAGGCGAGTGTAAGGGGAACAGGCGAGAGTGTAAGGGGAACAGGCGAGTGTGTAAGGGGAATAGGCGAGTGTATAAGGGGAACAGGCGAGTGTGTAAGGGGAACAGGCGAGTGTGTAAGGGAAACAGGCGAGTGTAAGAAATAAAGGCGAGTGTAAGGGGAACAGGCGAGTTTAAGGGGAACAGGCGAGAGTGTAAGGGGAACAGGCGAGTGTGTAAGGGGAACAGGCGAGTGTGTAAGGGAAACAGGCGAGTGTAAGAAATAAAGGCGAGTGTAAGGGGAACAGGCGAGTGTAAGGGGAATGGGCGAGTGTAAGGGGAATGGGCGAGTGTAAGGTGATAAGGGGAACGGGTGAGTGTAAGGGGAACAGGCGAGTGTAAGGGGCACAGGCGAGAGTGTAAGGGGAAAAGGCGAGTGTGTAAGGGGAACAGACGAGAGCGTAAGGGGAACAAGCGAGTGTGTAAGAGGAACAGGCGAGTGTGTAAGGGGAACAGGCGAGTGTGTAAGGGGAACAGGCGAGTGTAAGAGGAACAGGCGAGTGTGTAAGGGGAACAGGCGAGTGTGTAAGGGGAACAGGCGAGAGTGTAAGGGGAACAGGCGAGAGTGTAAGGGGAACAGGCGAGTGTAAGTGGAACAGGCGAGTGTAAGGGGAACAGGCGAGTGTAAGGGGAACAGGCGAGTGTGTAAGGGGAACAGGCGAGTGTGTAAGGGGAACAGGCGAGTGTGTAAGGTGAACAGGCGAGAGTGTAAGGGGAACAGGCGAGTGTAAGGGGAACAGGCGAGTGTAAGGGGAACAGGCGAGTGTAAGGGGAACAGGCGAGTGTAAGGGGAACAGGCGAGAGTGTAAGGGGAACAGGCGAGTGTAAGGGGAACAGGCGAGTGTAAGGGGAACAGGCGAGTGTGTAAGGGGAACAGGCGAGTGTGTAAGGGGAACAGGCGAGAGTGTAAGGGGAACAGGCGAGAGTGTAAGGGGAACAGGCGAGAGTGTAAGGGGAACAGGCGAGTGTAAGGGGAACAGGCGAGTGTAAGGGGAACAGGCGAGTGTAAGGGGAACAGACGAGTGTAAGGGGAACAGACGAGTGTAAGGGGAACAGGCGAGTGTGTAAGGGGAACAGGCGAGTGTGTAAGGGGAACAGGCGAGTGTGTAAGGGGAACAGGCGAGTGTGTAAGGGGAACAGGCGAGTGTGTAAGGGGAACAGGCGAGTGTGTAAGGGGAACAGGCGAGTGTGTAAGGGGAACAGGCGAGTGTGTAAGGGGAACAGGCGAGTGTGTAAGGGGAACAGGCGAGTGTGTAAGGGGAACAGGCGAGTGTGTAAGGGGAACAGGCGAGTGTGTAAGGGGAACAGGCGAGTGTGTAAGGGGAACGGGCGAGTGTGTAAGGGGAACGGGCGAGAGTGTAAGGGGAACGGGCGAGAGTGTAAGGGGAACGGGCGAATGTAAGGGGAACGGGCGAGTGTGTAAGGGGAACGGGCGAGTGTGTAAGGGGAACAGGCGAGTGTGTAAGGGGAACAGGCGAGTGTGTAAGGGGAACAGGCGAGTGTGTAAGGAGAACAGGCGAGAGTGTAAGGGGAACAGGCGAGAGTGTAAGGGGAACAGGCCAGTGTACGGGGAACAGGCGAGTGTAAGGGGAACAGGCGAGTGTAAGGGGAACAGGCGAGTGTAAGGGGAACAGGCGATTGTAAGGGGAACGGGCGAGTGTAAGGGGAAAAGGCGAGAGTGTAAGGGGAACAGGCGAGTGTGTAAGGGGAATAGGCGAGTGTAAGGGGAACAGGCGAGAGTGTAAGGGGAACAGGCGAGTGTGTAAGGGGAACAGGCGAGTGTGTAAGGGGAACAGGCGAGTGTGTAAGGGGAACAGGCGAGTGTGTAAGGGGAACAGGCGAGTGTAAGGGGAACAGGCGAGTGTGTAAGGGGAACAGGCGAGTGTGTAAGGGGAACAGGCGAGTGTAAGGGGAACAGGCGAGTGTAAGAAATAAAGGCGAGTGTAAGGGGAACAGGCGAGTGTAAGGGGAACAGGCGAGTGTAAGGGGAACGGGCGAGTGTAAGGGGAAAAGGCGAGTGTGTAAGGGGAATAGGCGAGAGTGTAAGGGGAACAGGCGAGAGTGTAAGGGGAACAGGCGAGTGTAAGGGGAACAGGTGTCAGGGTTCTGCTCGCCACAAACCAGGACCGGACCGCGAGGCTGAGGTGGGGTTGTAAAAGCACCGACCTGAGACCGCGCAGGCTGATCCGGATTGCGCAGTTCGTAGTCATATGTCGCAGGATCAGGATTGGAGAAGACAGCGTCGTCGTTGTAGAAGCCAGGGTCAGGACAGGAGACATCAGGATAAACATTGTTCAGGCAAGAGTTCGGCAACAGGTAGTCAGGAGAGCCCCGCTTCAGCTTAGGAGCGCGGGGTTGGCCTCTGCGCGAGCGACGACCATGGCCCATGGTACTGGTCACAGGAGATGGTAGGCAGACCAGAGTAGCACACCGCTTTGCTGCACGGGTGCACCAGTGCTACAGCGCAAGAGTCCTGAGCGGGCTAGGGAATCCTCTGTCTCAGCGCAGGAACCAGGACACGGCCTCTCTAGATTAGGGAAAGAGTAGGCCCCAGGAACCAGGAAGCTGAAGATACACAGGGAAACCTCCGCTTCAGTGCTGGAATCCAGGAGACTGAAGAACGCAGGGACGAAACATCCGCTTCAGTGCAGGAATCCAGGAGTCTGAGGGACGCAGGGACGAAAACCTCTGCTTCAGCACAGGAGAACAGGAGTGGACCGCTGCGTGAATATAGCAGCCGGTCACAGGAAACAAGGAGCTGAAGTGAACAAGAAGAGTACTCAGCTACAACACAGGAGACTGGAGCAGACCGCTGCGTGAATATAGCAGCCGGCCTTAGGAAACCTGGAGCTGCAGACAACAAGGAGAATACTCCGCTTCAGCATGAGAGACAGGAACAAGCGAGGGCTTGTGGCAGAACAGATAGTGACATCCAGGAAGGACTATGCTCGGCAGGGAGCATTATGGGAAGACAATACTTAAAGGCCAGCGGGCCAATCCCCGGAGGGGGGTGTGAAGGTACTGCTCCAATGAATGAATGCAAGTCTAGGTTGCAGTGATAGGCTGCATAGCTGCAGTAGATACCAGAGGGAGTGTGTATAGCTTTGGTGAGTGAATCCAGGCTGCAGCAAACATCAGGAGAGGTGCTCCAGGACTGCACACGTCTGCAAGGTAAGGCAACCAGTAAACTGCGGAGCGGATTCCTTACAACAGGCGAGTGTAAGGGGAACAGGCGAGTGTAAGGGGAACAGGCGAGTGTAAGGGGAACAGGCGAGTGTAAGGGGAACTGGCGAGTGTGTAAAGGGAACAGGCGAGTGTGTAAGGGGAACAGGCGAGTGTAAGAAATAAAGGCGAGAGTAAGGGGAACAGGCGAGTGTACGGGGAACGGGCGAGTGTAAGGGGAAAAGGCGAGAGTGTAAGGGGAACAGGCGAGTGTGTAAGGGGAACAGGCGAGTGTAAGGGGAACAGGCGAGAGTGTAAGGGGAACAGGCGAGTGTAAGGGGAACAGGCGAGTGTAAGGGGAACATGCGAGTGTAAGGGGAACAGGCGAGTGTGTAAGGGGAACGGGCGAGTGTAAGGGGAACGGGCGAGTGTAAGGGGAACGGGTGAGTGTACGGGGAACGGGCGAGTGTAAGGGGAAAAGGCGAGAGTGTAAGGGGAACAGGCGAGTGTGTAAGGGGAACAGGCGAGTGTAAGGGGAACAGGCGAGAGTGTAAGGGGAACAGGCGAGTGTAAGGGGAACAGGCGAGTGTAAGGGGAACATGCGAGTGTAAGGGGAACAGGCGAGTGTGTAAGGGGAACGGGCGAGTGTAAGGGGAACGGGCGAGTGTAAGGGGAACGGGTGAGTGTAAGGGGAACGGGTAAGTGTGTAAGGGGAACAGGCGAGTGTAAGGGGAACAGGCGAGAGTGTAAGGGGAACAGGCGAGTGTAAGGGGAACAGGCGAGAGTGTAAGGGGAACAAGAGAGTGTGTAAGGGGAACAGGCGAGTGTGTAAGGGGAACAGGCGAGTGTGTAAGGGGAACAGGCGAGTGTAAGAAATAAAGGCGAGTGTAAGGGGAACAGGCGAGTGTAAGGGGAACGGGCGAGTGTAAGGGGAAAAGGCGAGAGCGTAAGGGGTCAGGCGAGTGTGTAAGGGGAACAGGCGAGTGTAAGGGGAACAGGCGAGAGTGTAAGGGGAACAGGCGAGTGTAAGGGGAACAGGCGAGTGTAAGGGGAACAGGCGAGTGTAAGGGGAACAGGCGAGTGTAAGGGGAACAGGCGAGTGTAAGGGGAACAGGCGAGAGTGTAAGAGGAACAGGCGAGAGTGTAAGGGGAACAGGCGAGTGTAAGGGGAATAGGCGAGAGTGTAAGGGGAACAGGCGACAGTGTAAGGGGAACAGGCGAGAGTGTAAGGGGAACAGGCGAGAGTGTAAGGGGAACAGGCGAGTGTAAGGGGAACAGGCGAGTGTAAGGGGAACAGGCGAGTGTAAGGGGAACAGGCGAGTGTAAGGGGAACAGGCGAGTGTGTAAGGGGAACAGGCGAGTGTGTAAGGGGAACAGGCGAGTGTGTAAGGGGAACAGGCGAGTGTGTAAGGGGAACAGGCGAGTGTAAGGGGAACAGGCGAGTGTAAGGGGAACAGGCGAGTGTAAGGGGAACAGGCGAGTGTAAGGGGAACAGGCGAGAGTGTAAGGGGATCAGGCGAGTGTGTAAGGGGATCAGGCGAGTGTGTAAGGGGAAAAGGCGAGTTTAAGGGGAACAGGCGAGTGTGTAAGGGGAACAGGCGAGTGTGTAAGGGGAACAGGCGAGTGTGTAAGGGGAACAGGCGAGTGTGTAAGGGGAAAAGGCGAGTTTAAGGGGAACAGGCGAGTGTGTAAGGGGAACAGGCGAGTGTGTAAGGGGAACAGGCGAGTGTGTAAGGGGAACAGGCGAGTGTGTAAGGGGAACAGGCGAGTGTGTAAGGGGAACAGGCGAGTGTGTAAGGGGAACAGGCGAGTGTGTACGGGGAACAGGCGAGAGTGTAAGGGGAACAGGCGAGTGTAAGGGGAACAGGCGAGAGTGTAAGGGGAACAGGCGAGTGTGTAAGGGGAATAGGCGAGTGTATAAGGGGAACAGGCGAGTGTGTAAGGGGAACAGGCGAGTGTGTAAGGGAAACAGGCGAGTGTAAGAAATAAAGGCGAGTGTAAGGGGAACAGGCGAGTTTAAGGGGAACAGGCGAGAGTGTAAGGGGAACAGGCGAGTGTGTAAGGGGAACAGGCGAGTGTGTAAGGGAAACAGGCGAGTGTAAGAAATAAAGGCGAGTGTAAGGGGAACAGGCGAGTGTAAGGGGAATGGGCGAGTGTAAGGGGAATGGGCGAGTGTAAGGTGATAAGGGGAACGGGTGAGTGTAAGGGGAACAGGCGAGTGTAAGGGGCACAGGCGAGAGTGTAAGGGGAAAAGGCGAGTGTGTAAGGGGAACAGACGAGAGCGTAAGGGGAACAAGCGAGTGTGTAAGAGGAACAGGCGAGTGTGTAAGGGGAACAGGCGAGTGTGTAAGGGGAACAGGCGAGTGTAAGAGGAACAGGCGAGTGTGTAAGGGGAACAGGCGAGTGTGTAAGGGGAACAGGCGAGAGTGTAAGGGGAACAGGCGAGAGTGTAAGGGGAACAGGCGAGTGTAAGTGGAACAGGCGAGTGTAAGGGGAACAGGCGAGTGTAAGGGGAACAGGCGAGTGTGTAAGGGGAACAGGCGAGTGTGTAAGGGGAACAGGCGAGTGTGTAAGGTGAACAGGCGAGAGTGTAAGGGGAACAGGCGAGTGTAAGGGGAACAGGCGAGTGTAAGGGGAACAGGCGAGTGTAAGGGGAACAGGCGAGTGTAAGGGGAACAGGCGAGAGTGTAAGGGGAACAGGCGAGTGTAAGGGGAACAGGCGAGTGTAAGGGGAACAGGCGAGTGTGTAAGGGGAACAGGCGAGTGTGTAAGGGGAACAGGCGAGAGTGTAAGGGGAACAGGCGAGAGTGTAAGGGGAACAGGCGAGAGTGTAAGGGGAACAGGCGAGTGTAAGGGGAACAGGCGAGTGTAAGGGGAACAGGCGAGTGTAAGGGGAACAGACGAGTGTAAGGGGAACAGACGAGTGTAAGGGGAACAGGCGAGTGTGTAAGGGGAACAGGCGAGTGTGTAAGGGGAACAGGCGAGTGTGTAAGGGGAACAGGCGAGTGTGTAAGGGGAACAGGCGAGTGTGTAAGGGGAACAGGCGAGTGTGTAAGGGGAACAGGCGAGTGTGTAAGGGGAACAGGCGAGTGTGTAAGGGGAACAGGCGAGTGTGTAAGGGGAACAGGCGAGTGTGTAAGGGGAACAGGCGAGTGTGTAAGGGGAACAGGCGAGTGTGTAAGGGGAACAGGCGAGTGTGTAAGGGGAACGGGCGAGTGTGTAAGGGGAACGGGCGAGAGTGTAAGGGGAACGGGCGAGAGTGTAAGGGGAACGGGCGAATGTAAGGGGAACGGGCGAGTGTGTAAGGGGAACGGGCGAGTGTGTAAGGGGAACAGGCGAGTGTGTAAGGGGAACAGGCGAGTGTGTAAGGGGAACAGGCGAGTGTGTAAGGAGAACAGGCGAGAGTGTAAGGGGAACAGGCGAGAGTGTAAGGGGAACAGGCCAGTGTACGGGGAACAGGCGAGTGTAAGGGGAACAGGCGAGTGTAAGGGGAACAGGCGAGTGTAAGGGGAACAGGCGATTGTAAGGGGAACGGGCGAGTGTAAGGGGAAAAGGCGAGAGTGTAAGGGGAACAGGCGAGTGTGTAAGGGGAATAGGCGAGTGTAAGGGGAACAGGCGAGAGTGTAAGGGGAACAGGCGAGTGTGTAAGGGGAACAGGCGAGTGTGTAAGGGGAACAGGCGAGTGTGTAAGGGGAACAGGCGAGTGTGTAAGGGGAACAGGCGAGTGTAAGGGGAACAGGCGAGTGTGTAAGGGGAACAGGCGAGTGTGTAAGGGGAACAGGCGAGTGTAAGGGGAACAGGCGAGTGTAAGAAATAAAGGCGAGTGTAAGGGGAACAGGCGAGTGTAAGGGGAACAGGCGAGTGTAAGGGGAACGGGCGAGTGTAAGGGGAAAAGGCGAGTGTGTAAGGGGAATAGGCGAGAGTGTAAGGGGAACAGGCGAGAGTGTAAGGGGAACAGGCGAGTGTAAGGGGAACAGGTGTCAGGGTTCTGCTCGCCACAAACCAGGACCGGACCGCGAGGCTGAGGTGGGGTTGTAAAAGCACCGACCTGAGACCGCGCAGGCTGATCCGGATTGCGCAGTTCGTAGTCATATGTCGCAGGATCAGGATTGGAGAAGACAGCGTCGTCGTTGTAGAAGCCAGGGTCAGGACAGGAGACATCAGGATAAACATTGTTCAGGCAAGAGTTCGGCAACAGGTAGTCAGGAGAGCCCCGCTTCAGCTTAGGAGCGCGGGGTTGGCCTCTGCGCGAGCGACGACCATGGCCCATGGTACTGGTCACAGGAGATGGTAGGCAGACCAGAGTAGCACACCGCTTTGCTGCACGGGTGCACCAGTGCTACAGCGCAAGAGTCCTGAGCGGGCTAGGGAATCCTCTGTCTCAGCGCAGGAACCAGGACACGGCCTCTCTAGATTAGGGAAAGAGTAGGCCCCAGGAACCAGGAAGCTGAAGATACACAGGGAAACCTCCGCTTCAGTGCTGGAATCCAGGAGACTGAAGAACGCAGGGACGAAACATCCGCTTCAGTGCAGGAATCCAGGAGTCTGAGGGACGCAGGGACGAAAACCTCTGCTTCAGCACAGGAGAACAGGAGTGGACCGCTGCGTGAATATAGCAGCCGGTCACAGGAAACAAGGAGCTGAAGTGAACAAGAAGAGTACTCAGCTACAACACAGGAGACTGGAGCAGACCGCTGCGTGAATATAGCAGCCGGCCTTAGGAAACCTGGAGCTGCAGACAACAAGGAGAATACTCCGCTTCAGCATGAGAGACAGGAACAAGCGAGGGCTTGTGGCAGAACAGATAGTGACATCCAGGAAGGACTATGCTCGGCAGGGAGCATTATGGGAAGACAATACTTAAAGGCCAGCGGGCCAATCCCCGGAGGGGGGTGTGAAGGTACTGCTCCAATGAATGAATGCAAGTCTAGGTTGCAGTGATAGGCTGCACAGCTGCAGTAGATACCAGAGGGAGTGTGTATAGCTTTGGTGAGTGAATCCAGGCTGCAGCAAACATCAGGAGAGGTGCTCCAGGACTGCACACGTCTGCAAGGTAAGGCAACCAGTAAACTGCGGAGCGGATTCCTTACAACAGGGGAGTGTAAGGGGAACAGGCGAGTGTAAGGGGAACAGGCGAGTGTAAGGGGAACAGGCGAGTGTAAGGGGAACAGGCGAGTGTAAGGGGAACTGGCGAGTGTGTAAAGGGAACAGGCGAGTGTGTAAGGGGAACAGGCGAGTGTAAGAAATAAAGGCGAGAGTAAGGGGAACAGGCGAGTGTACGGGGAACGGGCGAGTGTAAGGGGAAAAGGCGAGAGTGTAAGGGGAACAGGCGAGTGTGTAAGGGGAACAGGCGAGTGTAAGGGGAACAGGCGAGAGTGTAAGGGGAACAGGCGAGTGTAAGGGGAACAGGCGAGTGTAAGGGGAACATGCGAGTGTAAGGGGAACAGGCGAGTGTGTAAGGGGAACGGGCGAGTGTAAGGGGAACGGGCGAGTGTAAGGGGAACGGGCGAGTGTAAGGGGAACGGGCAAGTGTGTAAGGGGAACAGGCGAGTGTAAGGGGAACAGGCGAGAGTGTAAGGGGAACAGGCGAGTGTAAGGGGAACAGGCGAGAGTGTAAGGGGAACAGGCGAGTGTGTAAGGGGAACAGGCGAGTGTGTAAGGGGAACAGGCGAGTGTGTAAGGGGAACAGGTGAGTGTAAGAAATAAAGGCGAGTGTAAGGGGAACAGGCGAGTGTAAGGGGAACGGGCGAGTGTAAGGGGAAAAGGCGAGAGCGTAAGGGGAACAGGCGAGAGTGTAAGGGGAACAGGCGAGTGTAAGGGGAACAGGCGAGTGTAAGGGGAACAGGCGAGTGTAAGGGGAACAGGCGAGTGTAAGGGGAACAGGCGAGTGTAAGGGGAACAGGCGAGTGTAAGGGGAACAGGCGAGAGTGTAAGAGGAACAGGCGAGTGTGTAAGGGGAACAGGCGAGTGTAAGGGGAAAAGGCGAGAGTATAAGGGGAACAGGCGAGTGTGTAAGGGGAACAGGCGAGTGTAACGGGAACAGGCGAGAGTGTAAGGGGAACAGGCGAGTGTAAGGGGAACAGGCGAGTGTAAGGGGAACATGCGAGTGTAAGGGGAACAGGCGAGTGTGTAAGGGGAACGGGCGAGTGTAAGGGGAACGGGCGAGTGTAAGGGGAACGGGCGAGTGTAAGGGGAACGGGCAAGTGTGTAAGGGGAACAGGCGAGTGTAAGGGGAACAGGCGAGAGTGTAAGGGGAACAGGCGAGTGTAAGGGGAACAGGCGAGAGTGTAAGGGGAACAGGCGAGTGTGTAAGGGGAACAGGCGAGTGTGTAAGGGGAACAGGCGAGTGTGTAAGTGGAACAGGCGAGTGTGTAAGTGGAACAGGCGAGTGTAAGAAATAAAGGCGAGTGTAAGGGGAACAGGCGAGTGTAAGGGGAACGGGCGAGTGTAAGGGGAACAGGCGAGTGTAAGGGGAACAGGCGAGTGTAAGGGGAACAGGCGAGTGTAAGGGGAACAGGCGAGTGTAAGGGGAACAGGCGAGAGTGTAAGAGGAACAGGCGAGTGTGTAAGGGGAACAGGCGAGTGTAAGGGGAATAGGCGAGAGTGTAAGGGGAACAGGCGACAGTGTAAGGGGAACAGGCGAGAGTGTAAGGGGAACAGGCGAGTGTAAGGGGAACAGGCGAGTGTAAGGGGAACAGGCGAGTGTAAGGGGAACAGGCGAGTGTAAGGGGAACAGGCGAGTGTAAGGGGAACAGGCGAGTGTAAGGGGAACAGGCGAGTGTAAGGGGAACAGGCGAGTGTAAGGGGAACAGGCGAGAGTGTAAGAGGAACAGGCGAGTGTGTAAGGGGAACAGGCGAGTGTAAGGGGAATAGGCGAGAGTGTAAGGGGAACAGGCGACAGTGTAAGGGGAACAGGCGAGAGTGTAAGGGGAACAGGCGAGTGTAAGGGGAACAGGCGAGTGTAAGGGGAACAGGCGAGTGTAAGGGGAACAGGCGAGTGTAAGGGGAACAGGCGACTGTAGGGGGAACAGGCGAGTGTAAGGGGAACAGGCGAGTGTGTAAGGGGAACAGGCGAGTGTGTAAGGGGAACAGGCGAGTGTGTAAGGGGAACAGGCGAGTGTAAGGGGAACAGGCGAGTGTGTAAGGGGAAAAGGCGAGTGTAAGGGGAACAGGCGAGTGTGTAAGGGGAACAGGCGAGTGTGTAAGGGGAACAGGCGAGAGTGTAAGGGGAACAGGCGAGAGTGTAAGGGGAACAGGCGAGAGTGTAAGGGGAATGGGCGAGTGTAAGGGGAACGGGCGAGTGTAAGGGGATAAGGGGAAAGTGCGAGTGTAAGGGGAACGGGCGAGTGTGTAAGGGGAACAGGCGAGAGTGTAAGGGGAACAGGCGAGAGTGTAAGGGGAACAGGCGAGTGTAAGGGGAACGGGCGAGTGTAAGGGGAACGGGCGAGTGTAAGGGGATAAGGGGAAAGTGCGAGTGTAAGGGGAATGGGCGAGTGTAAGGGGAACAGGCGAGTGTAAGGGGAACAGGCGAGTGTAAAGGGAACAGGCGAGTGTAAGGGGAACAGGCGAGTGTAAGGGGAACAGGCGAGTGTAAGGGGAACAGGCGAGTGTGTAAGGGGAACAGGCGAGTGTAAGGGGAACAGGCGAGTGTGTAAGGGGAACAGGCGAGTGTGTAAGGGGAACAGGCGAGTGTGTAAGGGGAACAGGCGAGTGTAAGGGGAACAGGCGAGTGTGTAAGGGGAAAAGGCGAGTGTAAGGGGAACAGGCGAGTGTGTAAGGGGAACAGGCGAGTGTGTAAGGGGAACAGGCGAGAGTGTAAGGGGAACAGGCGAGAGTGTAAGGGGAACAGGCGAGAGTGTAAGGGGAATGGGCGAGTGTAAGGGGAACGGGCGAGTGTAAGGGGATAAGGGGAAAGTGCGAGTGTAAGGGGAACGGGCGAGTGTGTAAGGGGAACAGGCGAGAGTGTAAGGGGAACAGGCGAGAGTGTAAGGGGAACAGGCGAGTGTAAGGGGAACGGGCGAGTGTAAGGGGAACGGGCGAGTGTAAGGGGATAAGGGGAAAGTGCGAGTGTAAGGGGAATGGGCGAGTGTAAGGGGAACAGGCGAGTGTAAGGGGAACAGGCGAGTGTAAAGGGAACAGGCGAGTGTAAGGGGAACAGGCGAGTGTAAGGGGAACAGGCGAGTGTAAGGGGAACAGGCGAGTGTGTAAGGGGAACAGGCGAGTGTAAGGGGAACAGGCGAGTGTGTAAGGGGAACAGGCGAGTGTGTAAGGGGAACAGGCGAGTGTGTAAGGGGAACAGGCGAGTGTGTAAGGGGAACAGGCGAGTGTGTAAGGGGAACAGGCGAGTGTGTAAGGGGAACAGGTGAGTGTGTACGGGGAACAGGCGAGAGTGTAAGGGGAACAGGCGAGTGTAAGGGGAACAGGCGAGAGTGTAAGGGGAACAGGCGAGTGTGTAAGGGGAATAGGCGAGTGTATAAGGGGAACAGGCGAGTGTGTAAGGGGAACAGGCGAGTGTGTAAGGGAAACAGGCGAGAGTGTAAGGGGAACAGGCGAGTGTAAGGGGAACAGGCGAGTGTAAGGGGAACAGGCGAGTGTGTAAGGGGAACAGGCGAGTGTAAGGGGAACAGGCAAGTGTAAGGGGAACAGGCGAGTGTAAGGGGAACAGGCGAGTGTAAGGGGAACAGGCGAGAGTGTAAGGGGAACAGGCGAGAGTGTAAGGGGAACAGGCGAGTGTAAGAGGAACAGGCGAGTGTGTAAGGGGAACAGGCGAGAGTGTAAGGGGAACAGGCGAGAGTGTAAGGGGAACAGGCGAGTGTAAGGGGAACAGGCGAGTGTAAGGGGAACAGGCGAGTGTAAGGGGTACAGGCGAGTGTAAGGGGAACAGGCGAGTGTGTAAGGGGAACAGGCGAGTGTGTAAGGGGAACAGGCGAGTGTAAGGGGAACAGGCGAGTGTAAGGGGAACAGGCGAGTGTAAGGGGAAAAGGCGAGTGTAAGGGGAACAGGCGAGTGTGTAAGGGGAACAGGCGAGAGTGTAAGGGGAACAGGCGAGAGTGTAAGGGGAACAGGCGAGAGTGTAAGGGGAACAGGCGAGTGTAAGGGGAACAGGCGAGTGTAAGGGGAACAGGCGAGTGTAAGGGGAACAGACGAGTGTAAGGGGAACAGACGAGTGTAAGGGGAACAGGCGAGTGTGTAAGGGGAACAGGCGAGTGTGTAAGGGGAACAGGCGAGTGTGTGAGGGGAACAGGCGAGTGTGTAAGGGGAACAGGCGAGTGTGTAAGGGGAACAGGCGAGTGTGTAAGGGGAACAGGCGAGTGTGTAAGGGGAACAGGCGAGTGTGTAAGGGGAACAGGCGAGTGTGTAAGGGGAACAGGCGAGTGTGTAAGGGGAACAGGCGAGTGTGTAAGGGGAACAGGCGAGTGTGTAAGGGGAACAGGCGAGTGTGTAAGGGGAACGGGCGAGTGTGTAAGTGGAACGGGCGAGAGTGTAAGGGGAACGGGCGAGAGTGTAAGGGGAACGGGCGAATGTAAGGGGAACGGGCGAGTGTGTAAGGGGAACGGGCGAGTGTGTAAGGGGAACAGGCGAGTGTGTAAGGGGAACAGGCGAGTGTGTAAGGGGAACAGGCGAGTGTGTAAGGAGAACAGGCGAGAGTGTAAGGGGAACAGGCGAGAGTGTAAGGGGAACAGGCCAGTGTACGGGGAACAGGCGAGTGTAAGGGGAACAGGCGAGTGTAAGGGGAACAGGCGAGTGTAAGGGGAACAGGCGATTGTAAGGGGAACGGGCGAGTGTAAGGGGAAAAGGCGAGAGTGTAAGGGGAACAGGCGAGTGTGTAAGGGGAATAGGCGAGTGTAAGGGGAACGGGCGAGTGTAAGGGGAACGGGTGAGTGTACGGGGAACGGGCGAGTGTAAGGGGAAAAGGCGAGAGTGTAAGGGGAACAGGCGAGTGTGTAAGGGGAACAGGCGAGTGTAAGGGGAACAGGCGAGAGTGTAAGGGGAACAGGCGAGTGTAAGGGGAACAGGCGAGTGTAAGGGGAACATGCGAGTGTAAGGGGAACAGGCGAGTGTGTAAGGGGAACGGGCGAGTGTAAGGGGAACGGGCGAGTGTAAGGGGAACGGGTGAGTGTAAGGGGAACGGGCAAGTGTGTAAGGGGAACAGGCGAGTGTAAGGGGAACAGGCGAGAGTGTAAGGGGAACAGGCGAGTGTAAGGGGAACAGGCGAGAGTGTAAGGGGAACAAGAGAGTGTGTAAGGGGAACAGGCGAGTGTGTAAGGGGAACAGGCGAGTGTGTAAGGGGAACAGGCGAGTGTAAGAAATAAAGGCGAGTGTAAGGGGAACAGGCGAGTGTAAGGGGAACGGGCGAGTGTAAGGGGAAAAGGCGAGAGCGTAAGGGGTCAGGCGAGTGTGTAAGGGGAACAGGCGAGTGTAAGGGGAACAGGCGAGAGTGTAAGGGGAACAGGCGAGTGTAAGGGGAACAGGCGAGTGTAAGGGGAACAGGCGAGTGTAAGGGGAACAGGCGAGTGTAAGGGGAACAGGCGAGTGTAAGGGGAACAGGCGAGAGTGTAAGAGGAACAGGCGAGAGTGTAAGGGGAACAGGCGAGTGTAAGGGGAATAGGCGAGAGTGTAAGGGGAACAGGCGACAGTGTAAGGGGAACAGGCGAGAGTGTAAGGGGAACAGGCGAGAGTGTAAGGGGAACAGGCGAGTGTAAGGGGAACAGGCGAGTGTAAGGGGAACAGGCGAGTGTAAGGGGAACAGGCGAGTGTAAGGGGAACAGGCGAGTGTGTAAGGGGAACAGGCGAGTGTGTAAGGGGAACAGGCGAGTGTGTAAGGGGAACAGGCGAGTGTGTAAGGGGAACAGGCGAGTGTAAGGGGAACAGGCGAGTGTAAGGGGAACAGGCGAGTGTAAGGGGAACAGGCGAGTGTAAGGGGAACAGGCGAGAGTGTAAGGGGATCAGGCGAGTGTGTAAGGGGATCAGGCGAGTGTGTAAGGGGAAAAGGCGAGTTTAAGGGGAACAGGCGAGTGTGTAAGGGGAACAGGCGAGTGTGTAAGGGGAACAGGCGAGTGTGTAAGGGGAACAGGCGAGTGTGTAAGGGGAAAAGGCGAGTTTAAGGGGAACAGGCGAGTGTGTAAGGGGAACAGGCGAGTGTGTAAGGGGAACAGGCGAGTGTGTAAGGGGAACAGGCGAGTGTGTAAGGGGAACAGGCGAGTGTGTAAGGGGAACAGGCGAGTGTGTAAGGGGAACAGGCGAGTGTGTACGGGGAACAGGCGAGAGTGTAAGGGGAACAGGCGAGTGTAAGGGGAACAGGCGAGAGTGTAAGGGGAACAGGCGAGTGTGTAAGGGGAATAGGCGAGTGTATAAGGGGAACAGGCGAGTGTGTAAGGGGAACAGGCGAGTGTGTAAGGGAAACAGGCGAGTGTAAGAAATAAAGGCGAGTGTAAGGGGAACAGGCGAGTTTAAGGGGAACAGGCGAGAGTGTAAGGGGAACAGGCGAGTGTGTAAGGGGAACAGGCGAGTGTGTAAGGGAAACAGGCGAGTGTAAGAAATAAAGGCGAGTGTAAGGGGAACAGGCGAGTGTAAGGGGAATGGGCGAGTGTAAGGGGAATGGGCGAGTGTAAGGTGATAAGGGGAACGGGTGAGTGTAAGGGGAACAGGCGAGTGTAAGGGGCACAGGCGAGAGTGTAAGGGGAAAAGGCGAGTGTGTAAGGGGAACAGACGAGAGCGTAAGGGGAACAAGCGAGTGTGTAAGAGGAACAGGCGAGTGTGTAAGGGGAACAGGCGAGTGTGTAAGGGGAACAGGCGAGTGTAAGAGGAACAGGCGAGTGTGTAAGGGGAACAGGCGAGTGTGTAAGGGGAACAGGCGAGAGTGTAAGGGGAACAGGCGAGAGTGTAAGGGGAACAGGCGAGTGTAAGTGGAACAGGCGAGTGTAAGGGGAACAGGCGAGTGTAAGGGGAACAGGCGAGTGTGTAAGGGGAACAGGCGAGTGTGTAAGGGGAACAGGCGAGTGTGTAAGGTGAACAGGCGAGAGTGTAAGGGGAACAGGCGAGTGTAAGGGGAACAGGCGAGTGTAAGGGGAACAGGCGAGTGTAAGGGGAACAGGCGAGTGTAAGGGGAACAGGCGAGAGTGTAAGGGGAACAGGCGAGTGTAAGGGGAACAGGCGAGTGTAAGGGGAACAGGCGAGTGTGTAAGGGGAACAGGCGAGTGTGTAAGGGGAACAGGCGAGAGTGTAAGGGGAACAGGCGAGAGTGTAAGGGGAACAGGCGAGAGTGTAAGGGGAACAGGCGAGTGTAAGGGGAACAGGCGAGTGTAAGGGGAACAGGCGAGTGTAAGGGGAACAGACGAGTGTAAGGGGAACAGACGAGTGTAAGGGGAACAGGCGAGTGTGTAAGGGGAACAGGCGAGTGTGTAAGGGGAACAGGCGAGTGTGTAAGGGGAACAGGCGAGTGTGTAAGGGGAACAGGCGAGTGTGTAAGGGGAACAGGCGAGTGTGTAAGGGGAACAGGCGAGTGTGTAAGGGGAACAGGCGAGTGTGTAAGGGGAACAGGCGAGTGTGTAAGGGGAACAGGCGAGTGTGTAAGGGGAACAGGCGAGTGTGTAAGGGGAACAGGCGAGTGTGTAAGGGGAACAGGCGAGTGTGTAAGGGGAACGGGCGAGTGTGTAAGGGGAACGGGCGAGAGTGTAAGGGGAACGGGCGAGAGTGTAAGGGGAACGGGCGAATGTAAGGGGAACGGGCGAGTGTGTAAGGGGAACGGGCGAGTGTGTAAGGGGAACAGGCGAGTGTGTAAGGGGAACAGGCGAGTGTGTAAGGGGAACAGGCGAGTGTGTAAGGAGAACAGGCGAGAGTGTAAGGGGAACAGGCGAGAGTGTAAGGGGAACAGGCCAGTGTACGGGGAACAGGCGAGTGTAAGGGGAACAGGCGAGTGTAAGGGGAACAGGCGAGTGTAAGGGGAACAGGCGATTGTAAGGGGAACGGGCGAGTGTAAGGGGAAAAGGCGAGAGTGTAAGGGGAACAGGCGAGTGTGTAAGGGGAATAGGCGAGTGTAAGGGGAACAGGCGAGAGTGTAAGGGGAACAGGCGAGTGTGTAAGGGGAACAGGCGAGTGTGTAAGGGGAACAGGCGAGTGTGTAAGGGGAACAGGCGAGTGTGTAAGGGGAACAGGCGAGTGTAAGGGGAACAGGCGAGTGTGTAAGGGGAACAGGCGAGTGTGTAAGGGGAACAGGCGAGTGTAAGGGGAACAGGCGAGTGTAAGAAATAAAGGCGAGTGTAAGGGGAACAGGCGAGTGTAAGGGGAACAGGCGAGTGTAAGGGGAACGGGCGAGTGTAAGGGGAAAAGGCGAGTGTGTAAGGGGAATAGGCGAGAGTGTAAGGGGAACAGGCGAGAGTGTAAGGGGAACAGGCGAGTGTAAGGGGAACAGGTGTCAGGGTTCTGCTCGCCACAAACCAGGACCGGACCGCGAGGCTGAGGTGGGGTTGTAAAAGCACCGACCTGAGACCGCGCAGGCTGATCCGGATTGCGCAGTTCGTAGTCATATGTCGCAGGATCAGGATTGGAGAAGACAGCGTCGTCGTTGTAGAAGCCAGGGTCAGGACAGGAGACATCAGGATAAACATTGTTCAGGCAAGAGTTCGGCAACAGGTAGTCAGGAGAGCCCCGCTTCAGCTTAGGAGCGCGGGGTTGGCCTCTGCGCGAGCGACGACCATGGCCCATGGTACTGGTCACAGGAGATGGTAGGCAGACCAGAGTAGCACACCGCTTTGCTGCACGGGTGCACCAGTGCTACAGCGCAAGAGTCCTGAGCGGGCTAGGGAATCCTCTGTCTCAGCGCAGGAACCAGGACACGGCCTCTCTAGATTAGGGAAAGAGTAGGCCCCAGGAACCAGGAAGCTGAAGATACACAGGGAAACCTCCGCTTCAGTGCTGGAATCCAGGAGACTGAAGAACGCAGGGACGAAACATCCGCTTCAGTGCAGGAATCCAGGAGTCTGAGGGACGCAGGGACGAAAACCTCTGCTTCAGCACAGGAGAACAGGAGTGGACCGCTGCGTGAATATAGCAGCCGGTCACAGGAAACAAGGAGCTGAAGTGAACAAGAAGAGTACTCAGCTACAACACAGGAGACTGGAGCAGACCGCTGCGTGAATATAGCAGCCGGCCTTAGGAAACCTGGAGCTGCAGACAACAAGGAGAATACTCCGCTTCAGCATGAGAGACAGGAACAAGCGAGGGCTTGTGGCAGAACAGATAGTGACATCCAGGAAGGACTATGCTCGGCAGGGAGCATTATGGGAAGACAATACTTAAAGGCCAGCGGGCCAATCCCCGGAGGGGGGTGTGAAGGTACTGCTCCAATGAATGAATGCAAGTCTAGGTTGCAGTGATAGGCTGCACAGCTGCAGTAGATACCAGAGGGAGTGTGTATAGCTTTGGTGAGTGAATCCAGGCTGCAGCAAACATCAGGAGAGGTGCTCCAGGACTGCACACGTCTGCAAGGTAAGGCAACCAGTAAACTGCGGAGCGGATTCCTTACAACAGGGGAGTGTAAGGGGAACAGGCGAGTGTAAGGGGAACAGGCGAGTGTAAGGGGAACAGGCGAGTGTAAGGGGAACAGGCGAGTGTAAGGGGAACTGGCGAGTGTGTAAAGGGAACAGGCGAGTGTGTAAGGGGAACAGGCGAGTGTAAGAAATAAAGGCGAGAGTAAGGGGAACAGGCGAGTGTACGGGGAACGGGCGAGTGTAAGGGGAAAAGGCGAGAGTGTAAGGGGAACAGGCGAGTGTGTAAGGGGAACAGGCGAGTGTAAGGGGAACAGGCGAGAGTGTAAGGGGAACAGGCGAGTGTAAGGGGAACAGGCGAGTGTAAGGGGAACATGCGAGTGTAAGGGGAACAGGCGAGTGTGTAAGGGGAACGGGCGAGTGTAAGGGGAACGGGCGAGTGTAAGGGGAACGGGCGAGTGTAAGGGGAACGGGCAAGTGTGTAAGGGGAACAGGCGAGTGTAAGGGGAACAGGCGAGAGTGTAAGGGGAACAGGCGAGTGTAAGGGGAACAGGCGAGAGTGTAAGGGGAACAGGCGAGTGTGTAAGGGGAACAGGCGAGTGTGTAAGGGGAACAGGCGAGTGTGTAAGGGGAACAGGTGAGTGTAAGAAATAAAGGCGAGTGTAAGGGGAACAGGCGAGTGTAAGGGGAACGGGCGAGTGTAAGGGGAAAAGGCGAGAGCGTAAGGGGAACAGGCGAGAGTGTAAGGGGAACAGGCGAGTGTAAGGGGAACAGGCGAGTGTAAGGGGAACAGGCGAGTGTAAGGGGAACAGGCGAGTGTAAGGGGAACAGGCGAGTGTAAGGGGAACAGGCGAGTGTAAGGGGAACAGGCGAGAGTGTAAGAGGAACAGGCGAGTGTGTAAGGGGAACAGGCGAGTGTAAGGGGAAAAGGCGAGAGTATAAGGGGAACAGGCGAGTGTGTAAGGGGAACAGGCGAGTGTAACGGGAACAGGCGAGAGTGTAAGGGGAACAGGCGAGTGTAAGGGGAACAGGCGAGTGTAAGGGGAACATGCGAGTGTAAGGGGAACAGGCGAGTGTGTAAGGGGAACGGGCGAGTGTAAGGGGAACGGGCGAGTGTAAGGGGAACGGGCGAGTGTAAGGGGAACGGGCAAGTGTGTAAGGGGAACAGGCGAGTGTAAGGGGAACAGGCGAGAGTGTAAGGGGAACAGGCGAGTGTAAGGGGAACAGGCGAGAGTGTAAGGGGAACAGGCGAGTGTGTAAGGGGAACAGGCGAGTGTGTAAGGGGAACAGGCGAGTGTGTAAGTGGAACAGGCGAGTGTGTAAGTGGAACAGGCGAGTGTAAGAAATAAAGGCGAGTGTAAGGGGAACAGGCGAGTGTAAGGGGAACGGGCGAGTGTAAGGGGAACAGGCGAGTGTAAGGGGAACAGGCGAGTGTAAGGGGAACAGGCGAGTGTAAGGGGAACAGGCGAGTGTAAGGGGAACAGGCGAGAGTGTAAGAGGAACAGGCGAGTGTGTAAGGGGAACAGGCGAGTGTAAGGGGAATAGGCGAGAGTGTAAGGGGAACAGGCGACAGTGTAAGGGGAACAGGCGAGAGTGTAAGGGGAACAGGCGAGTGTAAGGGGAACAGGCGAGTGTAAGGGGAACAGGCGAGTGTAAGGGGAACAGGCGAGTGTAAGGGGAACAGGCGAGTGTAAGGGGAACAGGCGAGTGTAAGGGGAACAGGCGAGTGTAAGGGGAACAGGCGAGTGTAAGGGGAACAGGCGAGAGTGTAAGAGGAACAGGCGAGTGTGTAAGGGGAACAGGCGAGTGTAAGGGGAATAGGCGAGAGTGTAAGGGGAACAGGCGACAGTGTAAGGGGAACAGGCGAGAGTGTAAGGGGAACAGGCGAGTGTAAGGGGAACAGGCGAGTGTAAGGGGAACAGGCGAGTGTAAGGGGAACAGGCGAGTGTAAGGGGAACAGGCGACTGTAGGGGGAACAGGCGAGTGTAAGGGGAACAGGCGAGTGTGTAAGGGGAACAGGCGAGTGTGTAAGGGGAACAGGCGAGTGTGTAAGGGGAACAGGCGAGTGTAAGGGGAACAGGCGAGTGTGTAAGGGGAAAAGGCGAGTGTAAGGGGAACAGGCGAGTGTGTAAGGGGAACAGGCGAGTGTGTAAGGGGAACAGGCGAGAGTGTAAGGGGAACAGGCGAGAGTGTAAGGGGAACAGGCGAGAGTGTAAGGGGAATGGGCGAGTGTAAGGGGAACGGGCGAGTGTAAGGGGATAAGGGGAAAGTGCGAGTGTAAGGGGAACGGGCGAGTGTGTAAGGGGAACAGGCGAGAGTGTAAGGGGAACAGGCGAGAGTGTAAGGGGAACAGGCGAGTGTAAGGGGAACGGGCGAGTGTAAGGGGAACGGGCGAGTGTAAGGGGATAAGGGGAAAGTGCGAGTGTAAGGGGAATGGGCGAGTGTAAGGGGAACAGGCGAGTGTAAGGGGAACAGGCGAGTGTAAAGGGAACAGGCGAGTGTAAGGGGAACAGGCGAGTGTAAGGGGAACAGGCGAGTGTAAGGGGAACAGGCGAGTGTGTAAGGGGAACAGGCGAGTGTAAGGGGAACAGGCGAGTGTGTAAGGGGAACAGGCGAGTGTGTAAGGGGAACAGGCGAGTGTGTAAGGGGAACAGGCGAGTGTAAGGGGAACAGGCGAGTGTGTAAGGGGAAAAGGCGAGTGTAAGGGGAACAGGCGAGTGTGTAAGGGGAACAGGCGAGTGTGTAAGGGGAACAGGCGAGAGTGTAAGGGGAACAGGCGAGAGTGTAAGGGGAACAGGCGAGAGTGTAAGGGGAATGGGCGAGTGTAAGGGGAACGGGCGAGTGTAAGGGGATAAGGGGAAAGTGCGAGTGTAAGGGGAACGGGCGAGTGTGTAAGGGGAACAGGCGAGAGTGTAAGGGGAACAGGCGAGAGTGTAAGGGGAACAGGCGAGTGTAAGGGGAACGGGCGAGTGTAAGGGGAACGGGCGAGTGTAAGGGGATAAGGGGAAAGTGCGAGTGTAAGGGGAATGGGCGAGTGTAAGGGGAACAGGCGAGTGTAAGGGGAACAGGCGAGTGTAAAGGGAACAGGCGAGTGTAAGGGGAACAGGCGAGTGTAAGGGGAACAGGCGAGTGTAAGGGGAACAGGCGAGTGTGTAAGGGGAACAGGCGAGTGTAAGGGGAACAGGCGAGTGTGTAAGGGGAACAGGCGAGTGTGTAAGGGGAACAGGCGAGTGTGTAAGGGGAACAGGCGAGTGTGTAAGGGGAACAGGCGAGTGTGTAAGGGGAACAGGCGAGTGTGTAAGGGGAACAGGTGAGTGTGTACGGGGAACAGGCGAGAGTGTAAGGGGAACAGGCGAGTGTAAGGGGAACAGGCGAGAGTGTAAGGGGAACAGGCGAGTGTGTAAGGGGAATAGGCGAGTGTATAAGGGGAACAGGCGAGTGTGTAAGGGGAACAGGCGAGTGTGTAAGGGAAACAGGCGAGAGTGTAAGGGGAACAGGCGAGTGTAAGGGGAACAGGCGAGTGTAAGGGGAACAGGCGAGTGTGTAAGGGGAACAGGCGAGTGTAAGGGGAACAGGCAAGTGTAAGGGGAACAGGCGAGTGTAAGGGGAACAGGCGAGTGTAAGGGGAACAGGCGAGAGTGTAAGGGGAACAGGCGAGAGTGTAAGGGGAACAGGCGAGTGTAAGAGGAACAGGCGAGTGTGTAAGGGGAACAGGCGAGAGTGTAAGGGGAACAGGCGAGAGTGTAAGGGGAACAGGCGAGAGTGTAAGGGGAACAGGCGAGAGTGTAAGGGGAACAGGCGAGAGTGTAAGGGGAACAGGCGAGTGTAAGGGGAACAGGCGAGTGTAAGGGGAACAGGCGAGTGTAAGGGGTACAGGCGAGTGTAAGGGGAACAGGCGAGTGTGTAAGGGGAACAGGCGAGTGTGTAAGGGGAACAGGCGAGTGTAAGGGGAACAGGCGAGTGTAAGGGGAACAGGCGAGTGTAAGGGGAAAAGGCGAGTGTAAGGGGAACAGGCGAGTGTGTAAGGGGAACAGGCGAGAGTGTAAGGGGAACAGGCGAGAGTGTAAGGGGAACAGGCGAGAGTGTAAGGGGAACAGGCGAGTGTAAGGGGAACAGGCGAGTGTAAGGGGAACAGGCGAGTGTAAGGGGAACAGACGAGTGTAAGGGGAACAGACGAGTGTAAGGGGAACAGGCGAGTGTGTAAGGGGAACAGGCGAGTGTGTAAGGGGAACAGGCGAGTGTGTGAGGGGAACAGGCGAGTGTGTAAGGGGAACAGGCGAGTGTGTAAGGGGAACAGGCGAGTGTGTAAGGGGAACAGGCGAGTGTGTAAGGGGAACAGGCGAGTGTGTAAGGGGAACAGGCGAGTGTGTAAGGGGAACAGGCGAGTGTGTAAGGGGAACAGGCGAGTGTGTAAGGGGAACAGGCGAGTGTGTAAGGGGAACAGGCGAGTGTGTAAGGGGAACGGGCGAGTGTGTAAGTGGAACGGGCGAGAGTGTAAGGGGAACGGGCGAGAGTGTAAGGGGAACGGGCGAATGTAAGGGGAACGGGCGAGTGTGTAAGGGGAACGGGCGAGTGTGTAAGGGGAACAGGCGAGTGTGTAAGGGGAACAGGCGAGTGTGTAAGGGGAACAGGCGAGTGTGTAAGGAGAACAGGCGAGAGTGTAAGGGGAACAGGCGAGAGTGTAAGGGGAACAGGCCAGTGTACGGGGAACAGGCGAGTGTAAGGGGAACAGGCGAGTGTAAGGGGAACAGGCGAGTGTAAGGGGAACAGGCGATTGTAAGGGGAACGGGCGAGTGTAAGGGGAAAAGGCGAGAGTGTAAGGGGAACAGGCGAGTGTGTAAGGGGAATAGGCGAGTGTAAGGGGAACAGGCGAGAGTGTAAGGGGAACAGGCGAGTGTGTAAGGGGAACAGGCGAGTGTGTAAGGGGAACAGGCGAGTGTGTAAGGGGAACAGGCGAGTGTGTAAGGGGAACAGGCGAGTGTAAGGGGAACAGGCGAGTGTGTAAGGGGAACAGGCGAGTGTGTAAGGGGAACAGGCGAGTGTAAGGGGAACAGGCGAGTGTAAGAAATAAAGGCGAGTGTAAGGGGAACAGGCGAGTGTAAGGGGAACAGGCGAGTGTAAGGGGAACGGGCGAGTGTAAGGGGAAAAGGCGAGTGTGTAAGGGGAATAGGCGAGAGTGTAAGGGGAACAGGCGAGAGTGTAAGGGGAACAGGCGAGTGTAAGGGGAACAGGTGTCAGGGTTCTGCTCGCCACAAACCAGGACCGGACCGCGAGGCTGAGGTGGGGTTGTAAAAGCACCGACCTGAGACCGCGCAGGCTGATCCGGATTGCGCAGTTCGTAGTCATATGTCGCAGGATCAGGATTGGAGAAGACAGCGTCGTCGTTGTAGAAGCCAGGGTCAGGACAGGAGACATCAGGATAAACATTGTTCAGGCAAGAGTTCGGCAACAGGTAGTCAGGAGAGCCCCGCTTCAGCTTAGGAGCGCGGGGTTGGCCTCTGCGCGAGCGACGACCATGGCCCATGGTACTGGTCACAGGAGATGGTAGGCAGACCAGAGTAGCACACCGCTTTGCTGCACGGGTGCACCAGTGCTACAGCGCAAGAGTCCTGAGCGGGCTAGGGAATCCTCTGTCTCAGCGCAGGAACCAGGACACGGCCTCTCTAGATTAGGGAAAGAGTAGGCCCCAGGAACCAGGAAGCTGAAGATACACAGGGAAACCTCCGCTTCAGTGCTGGAATCCAGGAGACTGAAGAACGCAGGGACGAAACATCCGCTTCAGTGCAGGAATCCAGGAGTCTGAGGGACGCAGGGACGAAAACCTCTGCTTCAGCACAGGAGAACAGGAGTGGACCGCTGCGTGAATATAGCAGCCGGTCACAGGAAACAAGGAGCTGAAGTGAACAAGAAGAGTACTCAGCTACAACACAGGAGACTGGAGCAGACCGCTGCGTGAATATAGCAGCCGGCCTTAGGAAACCTGGAGCTGCAGACAACAAGGAGAATACTCCGCTTCAGCATGAGAGACAGGAACAAGCGAGGGCTTGTGGCAGAACAGATAGTGACATCCAGGAAGGACTATGCTCGGCAGGGAGCATTATGGGAAGACAATACTTAAAGGCCAGCGGGCCAATCCCCGGAGGGGGGTGTGAAGGTACTGCTCCAATGAATGAATGCAAGTCTAGGTTGCAGTGATAGGCTGCATAGCTGCAGTAGATACCAGAGGGAGTGTGTATAGCTTTGGTGAGTGAATCCAGGCTGCAGCAAACATCAGGAGAGGTGCTCCAGGACTGCACACGTCTGCAAGGTAAGGCAACCAGTAAACTGCGGAGCGGATTCCTTACAACAGGCGAGTGTAAGGGGAACAGGCGAGTGTAAGGGGAACAGGCGAGTGTAAGGGGAACAGGCGAGTGTAAGGGGAACTGGCGAGTGTGTAAAGGGAACAGGCGAGTGTGTAAGGGGAACAGGCGAGTGTAAGAAATAAAGGCGAGAGTAAGGGGAACAGGCGAGTGTACGGGGAACGGGCGAGTGTAAGGGGAAAAGGCGAGAGTGTAAGGGGAACAGGCGAGTGTGTAAGGGGAACAGGCGAGTGTAAGGGGAACAGGCGAGAGTGTAAGGGGAACAGGCGAGTGTAAGGGGAACAGGCGAGTGTAAGGGGAACATGCGAGTGTAAGGGGAACAGGCGAGTGTGTAAGGGGAACGGGCGAGTGTAAGGGGAACGGGCGAGTGTAAGGGGAACGGGTGAGTGTACGGGGAACGGGCGAGTGTAAGGGGAAAAGGCGAGAGTGTAAGGGGAACAGGCGAGTGTGTAAGGGGAACAGGCGAGTGTAAGGGGAACAGGCGAGAGTGTAAGGGGAACAGGCGAGTGTAAGGGGAACAGGCGAGTGTAAGGGGAACATGCGAGTGTAAGGGGAACAGGCGAGTGTGTAAGGGGAACGGGCGAGTGTAAGGGGAACGGGCGAGTGTAAGGGGAACGGGTGAGTGTAAGGGGAACGGGCAAGTGTGTAAGGGGAACAGGCGAGTGTAAGGGGAACAGGCGAGAGTGTAAGGGGAACAGGCGAGTGTAAGGGGAACAGGCGAGAGTGTAAGGGGAACAAGAGAGTGTGTAAGGGGAACAGGCGAGTGTGTAAGGGGAACAGGCGAGTGTGTAAGGGGAACAGGCGAGTGTAAGAAATAAAGGCGAGTGTAAGGGGAACAGGCGAGTGTAAGGGGAACGGGCGAGTGTAAGGGGAAAAGGCGAGAGCGTAAGGGGTCAGGCGAGTGTGTAAGGGGAACAGGCGAGTGTAAGGGGAACAGGCGAGAGTGTAAGGGGAACAGGCGAGTGTAAGGGGAACAGGCGAGTGTAAGGGGAACAGGCGAGTGTAAGGGGAACAGGCGAGTGTAAGGGGAACAGGCGAGTGTAAGGGGAACAGGCGAGAGTGTAAGAGGAACAGGCGAGAGTGTAAGGGGAACAGGCGAGTGTAAGGGGAATAGGCGAGAGTGTAAGGGGAACAGGCGACAGTGTAAGGGGAACAGGCGAGAGTGTAAGGGGAACAGGCGAGAGTGTAAGGGGAACAGGCGAGTGTAAGGGGAACAGGCGAGTGTAAGGGGAACAGGCGAGTGTAAGGGGAACAGGCGAGTGTAAGGGGAACAGGCGAGTGTGTAAGGGGAACAGGCGAGTGTGTAAGGGGAACAGGCGAGTGTGTAAGGGGAACAGGCGAGTGTGTAAGGGGAACAGGCGAGTGTAAGGGGAACAGGCGAGTGTAAGGGGAACAGGCGAGTGTAAGGGGAACAGGCGAGTGTAAGGGGAACAGGCGAGAGTGTAAGGGGATCAGGCGAGTGTGTAAGGGGATCAGGCGAGTGTGTAAGGGGAAAAGGCGAGTTTAAGGGGAACAGGCGAGTGTGTAAGGGGAACAGGCGAGTGTGTAAGGGGAACAGGCGAGTGTGTAAGGGGAACAGGCGAGTGTGTAAGGGGAAAAGGCGAGTTTAAGGGGAACAGGCGAGTGTGTAAGGGGAACAGGCGAGTGTGTAAGGGGAACAGGCGAGTGTGTAAGGGGAACAGGCGAGTGTGTAAGGGGAACAGGCGAGTGTGTAAGGGGAACAGGCGAGTGTGTAAGGGGAACAGGCGAGTGTGTACGGGGAACAGGCGAGAGTGTAAGGGGAACAGGCGAGTGTAAGGGGAACAGGCGAGAGTGTAAGGGGAACAGGCGAGTGTGTAAGGGGAATAGGCGAGTGTATAAGGGGAACAGGCGAGTGTGTAAGGGGAACAGGCGAGTGTGTAAGGGAAACAGGCGAGTGTAAGAAATAAAGGCGAGTGTAAGGGGAACAGGCGAGTTTAAGGGGAACAGGCGAGAGTGTAAGGGGAACAGGCGAGTGTGTAAGGGGAACAGGCGAGTGTGTAAGGGAAACAGGCGAGTGTAAGAAATAAAGGCGAGTGTAAGGGGAACAGGCGAGTGTAAGGGGAATGGGCGAGTGTAAGGGGAATGGGCGAGTGTAAGGTGATAAGGGGAACGGGTGAGTGTAAGGGGAACAGGCGAGTGTAAGGGGCACAGGCGAGAGTGTAAGGGGAAAAGGCGAGTGTGTAAGGGGAACAGACGAGAGCGTAAGGGGAACAAGCGAGTGTGTAAGAGGAACATGGCGAGTGTGTAAGGGGAACAGGCGAGTGTGTAAGGGGAACAGGCGAGTGTAAGAGGAACAGGCGAGTGTGTAAGGGGAACAGGCGAGTGTGTAAGGGGAACAGGCGAGAGTGTAAGGGGAACAGGCGAGAGTGTAAGGGGAACAGGCGAGTGTAAGTGGAACAGGCGAGTGTAAGGGGAACAGGCGAGTGTAAGGGGAACAGGCGAGTGTGTAAGGGGAACAGGCGAGTGTGTAAGGGGAACAGGCGAGTGTGTAAGGTGAACAGGCGAGAGTGTAAGGGGAACAGGCGAGTGTAAGGGGAACAGGCGAGTGTAAGGGGAACAGGCGAGTGTAAGGGGAACAGGCGAGTGTAAGGGGAACAGGCGAGAGTGTAAGGGGAACAGGCGAGTGTAAGGGGAACAGGCGAGTGTAAGGGGAACAGGCGAGTGTGTAAGGGGAACAGGCGAGTGTGTAAGGGGAACAGGCGAGAGTGTAAGGGGAACAGGCGAGAGTGTAAGGGGAACAGGCGAGAGTGTAAGGGGAACAGGCGAGTGTAAGGGGAACAGGCGAGTGTAAGGGGAACAGGCGAGTGTAAGGGGAACAGACGAGTGTAAGGGGAACAGACGAGTGTAAGGGGAACAGGCGAGTGTGTAAGGGGAACAGGCGAGTGTGTAAGGGGAACAGGCGAGTGTGTAAGGGGAACAGGCGAGTGTGTAAGGGGAACAGGCGAGTGTGTAAGGGGAACAGGCGAGTGTGTAAGGGGAACAGGCGAGTGTGTAAGGGGAACAGGCGAGTGTGTAAGGGGAACAGGCGAGTGTGTAAGGGGAACAGGCGAGTGTGTAAGGGGAACAGGCGAGTGTGTAAGGGGAACAGGCGAGTGTGTAAGGGGAACAGGCGAGTGTGTAAGGGGAACGGGCGAGTGTGTAAGGGGAACGGGCGAGAGTGTAAGGGGAACGGGCGAGAGTGTAAGGGGAACGGGCGAATGTAAGGGGAACGGGCGAGTGTGTAAGGGGAACGGGCGAGTGTGTAAGGGGAACAGGCGAGTGTGTAAGGGGAACAGGCGAGTGTGTAAGGGGAACAGGCGAGTGTGTAAGGAGAACAGGCGAGAGTGTAAGGGGAACAGGCGAGAGTGTAAGGGGAACAGGCCAGTGTACGGGGAACAGGCGAGTGTAAGGGGAACAGGCGAGTGTAAGGGGAACAGGCGAGTGTAAGGGGAACAGGCGATTGTAAGGGGAACGGGCGAGTGTAAGGGGAAAAGGCGAGAGTGTAAGGGGAACAGGCGAGTGTGTAAGGGGAATAGGCGAGTGTAAGGGGAACAGGCGAGAGTGTAAGGGGAACAGGCGAGTGTGTAAGGGGAACAGGCGAGTGTGTAAGGGGAACAGGCGAGTGTGTAAGGGGAACAGGCGAGTGTGTAAGGGGAACAGGCGAGTGTAAGGGGAACAGGCGAGTGTGTAAGGGGAACAGGCGAGTGTGTAAGGGGAACAGGCGAGTGTAAGGGGAACAGGCGAGTGTAAGAAATAAAGGCGAGTGTAAGGGGAACAGGCGAGTGTAAGGGGAACAGGCGAGTGTAAGGGGAACGGGCGAGTGTAAGGGGAAAAGGCGAGTGTGTAAGGGGAATAGGCGAGAGTGTAAGGGGAACAGGCGAGAGTGTAAGGGGAACAGGCGAGTGTAAGGGGAACAGGTGTCAGGGTTCTGCTCGCCACAAACCAGGACCGGACCGCGAGGCTGAGGTGGGGTTGTAAAAGCACCGACCTGAGACCGCGCAGGCTGATCCGGATTGCGCAGTTCGTAGTCATATGTCGCAGGATCAGGATTGGAGAAGACAGCGTCGTCGTTGTAGAAGCCAGGGTCAGGACAGGAGACATCAGGATAAACATTGTTCAGGCAAGAGTTCGGCAACAGGTAGTCAGGAGAGCCCCGCTTCAGCTTAGGAGCGCGGGGTTGGCCTCTGCGCGAGCGACGACCATGGCCCATGGTACTGGTCACAGGAGATGGTAGGCAGACCAGAGTAGCACACCGCTTTGCTGCACGGGTGCACCAGTGCTACAGCGCAAGAGTCCTGAGCGGGCTAGGGAATCCTCTGTCTCAGCGCAGGAACCAGGACACGGCCTCTCTAGATTAGGGAAAGAGTAGGCCCCAGGAACCAGGAAGCTGAAGATACACAGGGAAACCTCCGCTTCAGTGCTGGAATCCAGGAGACTGAAGAACGCAGGGACGAAACATCCGCTTCAGTGCAGGAATCCAGGAGTCTGAGGGACGCAGGGACGAAAACCTCTGCTTCAGCACAGGAGAACAGGAGTGGACCGCTGCGTGAATATAGCAGCCGGTCACAGGAAACAAGGAGCTGAAGTGAACAAGAAGAGTACTCAGCTACAACACAGGAGACTGGAGCAGACCGCTGCGTGAATATAGCAGCCGGCCTTAGGAAACCTGGAGCTGCAGACAACAAGGAGAATACTCCGCTTCAGCATGAGAGACAGGAACAAGCGAGGGCTTGTGGCAGAACAGATAGTGACATCCAGGAAGGACTATGCTCGGCAGGGAGCATTATGGGAAGACAATACTTAAAGGCCAGCGGGCCAATCCCCGGAGGGGGGTGTGAAGGTACTGCTCCAATGAATGAATGCAAGTCTAGGTTGCAGTGATAGGCTGCACAGCTGCAGTAGATACCAGAGGGAGTGTGTATAGCTTTGGTGAGTGAATCCAGGCTGCAGCAAACATCAGGAGAGGTGCTCCAGGACTGCACACGTCTGCAAGGTAAGGCAACCAGTAAACTGCGGAGCGGATTCCTTACAACAGGGGAGTGTAAGGGGAACAGGCGAGTGTAAGGGGAACAGGCGAGTGTAAGGGGAACAGGCGAGTGTAAGGGGAACAGGCGAGTGTAAGGGGAACTGGCGAGTGTGTAAAGGGAACAGGCGAGTGTGTAAGGGGAACAGGCGAGTGTAAGAAATAAAGGCGAGAGTAAGGGGAACAGGCGAGTGTACGGGGAACGGGCGAGTGTAAGGGGAAAAGGCGAGAGTGTAAGGGGAACAGGCGAGTGTGTAAGGGGAACAGGCGAGTGTAAGGGGAACAGGCGAGAGTGTAAGGGGAACAGGCGAGTGTAAGGGGAACAGGCGAGTGTAAGGGGAACATGCGAGTGTAAGGGGAACAGGCGAGTGTGTAAGGGGAACGGGCGAGTGTAAGGGGAACGGGCGAGTGTAAGGGGAACGGGCGAGTGTAAGGGGAACGGGCAAGTGTGTAAGGGGAACAGGCGAGTGTAAGGGGAACAGGCGAGAGTGTAAGGGGAACAGGCGAGTGTAAGGGGAACAGGCGAGAGTGTAAGGGGAACAGGCGAGTGTGTAAGGGGAACAGGCGAGTGTGTAAGGGGAACAGGCGAGTGTGTAAGGGGAACAGGTGAGTGTAAGAAATAAAGGCGAGTGTAAGGGGAACAGGCGAGTGTAAGGGGAACGGGCGAGTGTAAGGGGAAAAGGCGAGAGCGTAAGGGGAACAGGCGAGAGTGTAAGGGGAACAGGCGAGTGTAAGGGGAACAGGCGAGTGTAAGGGGAACAGGCGAGTGTAAGGGGAACAGGCGAGTGTAAGGGGAACAGGCGAGTGTAAGGGGAACAGGCGAGTGTAAGGGGAACAGGCGAGAGTGTAAGAGGAACAGGCGAGTGTGTAAGGGGAACAGGCGAGTGTAAGGGGAAAAGGCGAGAGTATAAGGGGAACAGGCGAGTGTGTAAGGGGAACAGGCGAGTGTAACGGGAACAGGCGAGAGTGTAAGGGGAACAGGCGAGTGTAAGGGGAACAGGCGAGTGTAAGGGGAACATGCGAGTGTAAGGGGAACAGGCGAGTGTGTAAGGGGAACGGGCGAGTGTAAGGGGAACGGGCGAGTGTAAGGGGAACGGGCGAGTGTAAGGGGAACGGGCAAGTGTGTAAGGGGAACAGGCGAGTGTAAGGGGAACAGGCGAGAGTGTAAGGGGAACAGGCGAGTGTAAGGGGAACAGGCGAGAGTGTAAGGGGAACAGGCGAGTGTGTAAGGGGAACAGGCGAGTGTGTAAGGGGAACAGGCGAGTGTGTAAGTGGAACAGGCGAGTGTAAGAAATAAAGGCGAGTGTAAGGGGAACAGGCGAGTGTAAGGGGAACGGGCGAGTGTAAGGGGAAAAGGCGAGAGCGTAAGGGGAACAGGCGAGTGTGTAAGGGGAACAGGCGAGTGTAAGGGGAACAGGCGAGAGTGTAAGGGGAACAGGCGAGTGTAAGGGGAACAGGCGAGTGTAAGGGGAACAGGCGAGTGTAAGGGGAACAGGCGAGTGTAAGGGGAACAGGCGAGTGTAAGGGGAACAGGCGAGAGTGTAAGAGGAACAGGCGAGTGTGTAAGGGGAACAGGCGAGTGTAAGGGGAATAGGCGAGAGTGTAAGGGGAACAGGCGACAGTGTAAGGGGAACAGGCGAGAGTGTAAGGGGAACAGGCGAGTGTAAGGGGAACAGGCGAGTGTAAGGGGAACAGGCGAGTGTAAGGGGAACAGGCGAGTGTAAGGGGAACAGGCGACTGTAGGGGGAACAGGCGAGTGTAAGGGGAACAGGCGAGTGTGTAAGGGGAACAGGCGAGTGTGTAAGGGGAACAGGCGAGTGTGTAAGGGGAACAGGCGAGTGTAAGGGGAACAGGCGAGTGTGTAAGGGGAAAAGGCGAGTGTAAGGGGAACAGGCGAGTGTGTAAGGGGAACAGGCGAGTGTGTAAGGGGAACAGGCGAGAGTGTAAGGGGAACAGGCGAGAGTGTAAGGGGAACAGGCGAGAGTGTAAGGGGAATGGGCGAGTGTAAGGGGAACGGGCGAGTGTAAGGGGATAAGGGGAAAGTGCGAGTGTAAGGGGAACGGGCGAGTGTGTAAGGGGAACAGGCGAGAGTGTAAGGGGAACAGGCGAGAGTGTAAGGGGAACAGGCGAGTGTAAGGGGAACGGGCGAGTGTAAGGGGAACGGGCGAGTGTAAGGGGATAAGGGGAAAGTGCGAGTGTAAGGGGAATGGGCGAGTGTAAGGGGAACAGGCGAGTGTAAGGGGAACAGGCGAGTGTAAAGGGAACAGGCGAGTGTAAGGGGAACAGGCGAGTGTAAGGGGAACAGGCGAGTGTAAGGGGAACAGGCGAGTGTGTAAGGGGAACAGGCGAGTGTAAGGGGAACAGGCGAGTGTGTAAGGGGAACAGGCGAGTGTGTAAGGGGAACAGGCGAGTGTGTAAGGGGAACAGGCGAGTGTAAGGGGAACAGGCGAGTGTGTAAGGGGAAAAGGCGAGTGTAAGGGGAACAGGCGAGTGTGTAAGGGGAACAGGCGAGTGTGTAAGGGGAACAGGCGAGAGTGTAAGGGGAACAGGCGAGAGTGTAAGGGGAACAGGCGAGAGTGTAAGGGGAACAGGCGAGAGTGTAAGGGGAATGGGCGAGTGTAAGGGGAACGGGCGAGTGTAAGGGGATAAGGGGAAAGTGCGAGTGTAAGGGGAACGGGCGAGTGTGTAAGGGGAACAGGCGAGAGTGTAAGGGGAACAGGCGAGAGTGTAAGGGGAACAGGCGAGTGTAAGGGGAACGGGCGAGTGTAAGGGGAACGGGCGAGTGTAAGGGGATAAGGGGAAAGTGCGAGTGTAAGGGGAATGGGCGAGTGTAAGGGGAACAGGCGAGTGTAAGGGGAACAGGCGAGTGTAAAGGGAACAGGCGAGTGTAAGGGGAACAGGCGAGTGTAAGGGGAACAGGCGAGTGTAAGGGGAACAGGCGAGTGTGTAAGGGGAACAGGCGAGTGTAAGGGGAACAGGCGAGTGTGTAAGGGGAACAGGCGAGTGTGTAAGGGGAACAGGCGAGTGTGTAAGGGGAACAGGCGAGTGTGTAAGGGGAACAGGCGAGTGTGTAAGGGGAACAGGCGAGTGTGTAAGGGGAACAGGTGAGTGTGTACGGGGAACAGGCGAGAGTGTAAGGGGAACAGGCGAGTGTAAGGGGAACAGGCGAGAGTGTAAGGGGAACAGGCGAGTGTGTAAGGGGAATAGGCGAGTGTATAAGGGGAACAGGCGAGTGTGTAAGGGGAACAGGCGAGTGTGTAAGGGAAACAGGCGAGTGTAAGAAATAAAGGCGAGTGTAAGGGGAACAGGCGAGTTTAAGGGGAACAGGCGAGAGTGTAAGGGGAACAGGCGAGTGTGTAAGGGGAACAGGCGAGTGTGTAAGGGAAACAGGCGAGTGTTAGAAATAAAGGCGAGTGTAAGGGGAACAGGCGAGTGTAAGGGGAATGGGCGAGTGTAAGGGGAATGGGCGAGTGTAAGGTGATAAGGGGAACGGGCGAGTGTAAGGGGAACAGGCGAGTGTAAGGGGAACAGGCGAGAGTGTAAGGGGAAAAGGCGAGTGTGTAAGGGGAACAGACGAGAGCGTAAGGGGAACAAGCGAGTGTGTAAGAGGAACAGGCGAGTGTGTAAGGGGAACAGGCGAGTGTGTAAGGGGAACAGGCGAGAGTGTAAGGGGAACAGGCGAGAGTGTAAGGGGAACAGGCGAGTGTAAGGGGAACGGGCGAGTGTAAGGGGAAAAGGCGAGAGTGTAAGGGGAACAGGCGAGTGTGTATGGGGAACAGGCGAGTGTAAGGGGAACAGGCGAGAGTGTAAGGGGAACAGGCGAGTGTAAGGGGAACGGGCGAGTGTAAGGGGAACAGGCGAGTGTAAGGGGAACAGGCGAGTGTGTAAGGGGAACAGGCGAGAGTGTAAGGGGAACAGGCGAGAGTGTAAGGGGAACGGGCGAGTGTAAGGGGAACGGGCGAGTGTAAGGGGAACGGGCGAGTGTAAGGGGAACGGGCAAGTGTGTAAGGGGAACAGGCGAGAGTGTAAGGGGAACAGGCGAGTGTAAGGGGAACATACGAGTGTAAGGGGAACAGGCGAGTGTGTAAGGGGAACAGGCGAGTGTGTAAGGGGAACAGGCGAGTGTGTAAGGGGAACAGGCGAGTGTAAGAAATAAAGGCGAGTGTAAGGGGAACAGGCGAGTGTAAGGGGAACAGGCGAGTGTAAGGGGAACGGGCGAGTGTAAGGGGAAAAGGCGAGAGTGTAAGGGGAACAGGCGAGAGTGTAAGGGGAACAGGCGAGTGTAAGGGGAACAGGCGAGTGTAAGGGGAACAGGCGAGAGTGTAAGGGGAACAGGCGAGTGTGTAAGGGGAACAGGCGAGTGTGTAAGGGGAACAGGCGAGTGTGTAAGGGGAACAGGCAAGTGTGTAAGGGGAACAGGCGAGTGTAAGAAATAAAGGCGAGTGTAAGGGGAACAGGCGAGTGTAAGGGGAACGGCGAGTGTAAGGGGAAAAGGCGAGAGCGTAAGGGGAACAGGCGAGTGTGTAAGGGGAACAGGCGAGTGTAAGGGGAACAGGCGAGTGTGTAAGGGGAACAGGCGAGTGTGTAAGGGGAACAGGCGAGTGTGTAAGGGGAACAGGCGAGTGTGTAAGGGGAACAGGCGAGTGTGTAAGGGGAACAGGCGAGTGTAAGGGGAACAGGCGAGTGTAAGGGGAACAGGCGAGTGTGTAAGGGGAAAAGGCGAGTGTAAGGGGAACAGGCGAGTGTGTAAGGGGAACAGGCGAGTGTGTAAGGGGAACAGGCGAGAGTGTAAGGGGAACAGGCGAGAGTGTAAGGGGAACAGGCGAGAGTGTAAGGAGAACGGGCGAGTGTAAGGGGAACGGGCGAGTGTAAGGGGATAAGGGGAAAGTGCGAGTGTAAGGGGAACGGGCGAGTGTGTAAGGGGAACAGGCGAGAGTGTAAGGGGAAAAGGCGAGAGTGTAAGGGGAACAGGCGAGTGTAAGGGGAACGGGCGAGTGTAAGGGGAACGGGCGAGTGTAAGGGGATAAGGGGAATGGGCGAGTGTAAGGGGAACAGGCGAGTGTAAGGGGAACAGGCGAGTGTAAAGGGAACAGGCGAGTGTAAGGGGAACAGGCGAGTGTAAGGGGAACAGGCGAGTGTAAGGGGAACAGGCGAGTGTGTAAGGGGAAAAGGCGAGTTTAAGGGGAACAGGCGAGTGTGTAAGGGGAACAGGCGAGTGTGTAAGGGGAACAGGCGAGTGTGTAAGGGGAACAGGCGAGTGTGTAAGGGGAACAGGCGAGTGTGTAAGGGGAACAGGCGAGTGTGTAAGGGGAACAGGCGAGTGTGTAAGGGGAACAGGCGAGTGTGTAAGGGGAACAGGCGAGTGTGTACGGGGAACAGGCGAGAGTGTAAGGGGAACAGGCGAGTGTAAGGGGAACAGGCGAGAGTGTAAGGGGAACAGGCGAGTGTGTAAGGGGAATAGGCGAGTGTATAAGGGGAACAGGCGAGTGTGTAAGGGGAACAGGCGAGTGTAAGAAATAAAGGCGAGTGTAAGGGGAACAGGCGAGTGTAAGGGGAACAGGCGAGAGTGTAAGGGGAACAGGCGAGAGTGTAAGGGGAACAGGCGAGTTTAAGTTGAACAGGCGAGAGTGTAAGGGGAACAGGCGAGTGTGTAAGGGGAACAGGCGAGTGTGTAAGGGAAACAGGCGAGTGTAAGAAATAAAGGCGAGTGTAAGGGGAACAGGCGAGTGTAAGGGGAATGGGCGAGTGTAAGGGGAATGGGCGAGTGTAAGGTGATAAGGGGAACGGGCGAGTGTAAGGGGAACAGGCGAGTGTAAGGGGCACAGGCGAGAGTGTAAGGGGAAAAGGCGAGTGTGTAAGGGGAACAGACGAGAGCGTAAGGGGAACAAGCGAGTGTGTAAGAGGAACAGGCGAGTGTGTAAGGGGAACAGGCGAGTGTGTAAGGGGAACAGGCGAGTGTAAGAGGAACAGGCGAGTGTGTAAGGGGAACAGGCGAGTGTGTAAGGGGAACAGGTGAGAGTGTAAGGGGAACAGGCGAGAGTGTAAGGGGAACAGGCGAGTGTAAGGGGAACAGGCGAGTGTAAGGGGAACAGGCGAGTGTAAGGGGAACAGGCGAGTGTAAGGGGAACAGGCGAGTGTGTAAGGGGAACAGGCGAGTGTGTAAGGGGAACAGGCGAGTGTGTAAGGGGAACAGGCGAGAGTGTAAGGGGAACAGGCGAGTGTAAGGGGAACAGGCGAGTGTAAGGCGAACAGGCGAGTGTAAGGGGAACAGGCGAGTGTAAGGGGAACAGGCGAGAGTGTAAGGGGAACAGGCGAGTGTAAGGGGAACAGGCGAGTGTAAGGGGAACTGGCGAGTGTGTAAGGGGAACAGGCGAGTGTGTAAGGGGAACAGGCGAGAGTGTAAGGGGAACAGGCGAGAGTGTAAGGGGAACAGGCGAGTGTAAGGGCAACAGGCGAGTGTAAGGGGAACAGACGAGTGTAAGGGGAACAGACGAGTGTAAGGGGAACAGGCGAGTGTGTAAGGGGTGAATACAGAAAGGATGGGGGAGCACAGTTGTGGGAAACAGGCAGTGTAATGGGTCTAGTAATATAAAAATAGAGCGGTTATACCCTGAGCCAACGTAATAGCTCAGGTGGCAGATGACCAATTGAAAGGGCGAATATACATAGATGTGTATATGTGGGTGAGAAGGTAAAAAATTGTAATATATAACTTACACGGCCTTGTGTAAGCTCAGTCTCATCAAGGTTTCTTTGGGGATCCCGTGCTCTTGCAATAATCCTTTTTCTCTCCGCGATGTGAGTTCTTCTTCTTGTTGTATGTCCTTATTGCTTCGTAGTTCAGTGTTTCCACTCCAGGAGGATTTCCTCTCATATAAACAAAAGAGAGGATATGGTTAAGGCATATGTATATAGAGGCGTCAATGTGGGGGAGGATAGGGTATTGATGAACCACTAAAATGAAATTGTATGATCTAACACTCACACGGGCCAATGTGAGTGTGGTCCTATCTTGGTGTCTTGTTCCTGCCCTTTTAGGGATATTACCCAATTGGTAGCAGGTGGTGATGAAGGAGTGGGGACAATGATAAAAGATATAATATCACAATACTCACACGGGCCAGTGTGAGTACACACTCCTAGCGGTTTCTTTATACTTCTATTCCTGGTGTGACTGACGCTGAAGATAGCTTGTAACATAAACAAATCACACTAGGGTCTGGAGGCTAAAAACTAATTTTAATAAGAACAAGAAAATAAAACAAAATAAAACAGAAACCAAAGGATTCTGTGGGGAAATAAAAGCAAAGGGGGGCAGTGCGGTGTATAGTGGTAGGGGATCTCGCCTTCCGCGTCCGGATGGGGAGCTACAACTGCACCTCTGCCTCCTCTGTGGTGTGCTGTGAAGTGTCCCAGAAGAAAAAAAGAGCAACGCGTTTCGTCCGGAACTGGACTTCCTCAGGCTCTGTAGATAAGGACCGGCTGTTCCCCGTGTCTTTTATACATGGATCAGCCAATCCTGATCGCGGTGCGGTCTCATTACCGTTTCTCTGCTGCGACGGGACGTCGCCATCTTTAAAAGTTGCGCGCGCATCCCATCCTCTGTTGGATCGCGCGTGTATGAAATTTAGTCTTCTAATAAAGTTTTCAGCATTGAAAAGTAGCGTGTGCAACCTGGCATAGGCAATGTTGCCGTACATCCTTATAATGGCCTTTTTGGTGTCCATGATTGAGTCTCAATAAAGTTCCTTGATTTTGAAGGGCTAAAGGTGCGCGCGCAGTCTTATGCCTGCTGCGCGTTTTTTAAAGTCTCTAATGATTCCCTTGTTGTGACCGGGTGTGAATTCCGACCTAATAAAGGTTAATAACATGCAGAAATGGCATGGAAGATATTGATTATGCCTACGAGGGCTGCAAGTTAAAGGTGTATTCATTTTTATGTGCCAAATAAAATTTAGAAGGATATTGATCATGCCTCCAAGGGCTGCAAGTTAAAAGTGTATTCATTTTTATGTGTCAAATAAAATTGCATATATGTAAAGAAATTTGTGTCTTCTATTATTGATAAAGATAAAAATGAAATGGTAAAATGTGTGTTATACTGTATTGCTAGATTATTCCAATAAAAAGTGATGATAGAAATGGTCTAGTCTTGTGTTAATTTAAACATGATACAAATGAATAGTGTTGTCAGTGAAAAGGTAATTTAAAAACTTAATGGTTGTTAGTGAAGATAATTAAGGTGATAGATAAATAATGTTAAAGTGAAAATGTGAATATCATACTGACTTATTATCCTAAGAAGGTGAAAATAGCAATTGAATTTTAGTGCCCTATGTGTAGTCTAATGAAGTGTAATAACACTGCCAAAAAGGGCAGGTGAAAGATAACGTAAAATAATAAGTGTAAAGAATTTATAAATTAAAGTGTCTAAAAAATATATAGTGTCTTAAAGTTATAAGCGAATAATGAGTAAAAAATGATCTCTGTATGGAATTACAAATGCAATGAAATCAGAGATAAAGTGTACGAACCAAAAAAGTAATCCTAATAAGTGAACGTGAATAAACAAGTCCAATATTAGTGATGGAGAAAAATGCAGAGCCTTGGCAGGATGTATCTGTGGTTAGAAGAGAAGAAGCAGGTTAGTAATTGCCCTATGTTAAACATATATAATGTCCATGGGTAGAGTTGATGGGCCATAGTCTGGGGTATTAGGTGCTCACATGAATGACCCCAGATCTATATCAATGTTGAGTCCTCTGGGTGTTAGTGTCTTTAATTTGTATATCCAGAAGGTTTCTCGTTGGCATAGTTTACGCAACCTATCCCCACCTCTCCAGTTGACGTCAACCCTCTCTATTCCCTTATACGTCAGAAGGTTTGGGTTGCCCTCATGGAATTCGCTATAGTGCTTGGAAACACTGTGTGTCATTAGCCGCCTTTTTATGTTCCCCATGTGTTCCAGCACGCGGACTCGCAGGGGTCTTGAGGTGCGGCCCACGTACTGGAGTCCACATGGGCAAGACAATAGATAGACAATATGATCTGTGCGGCAGTTTAGATTTTGCTTGATCTTGAAAGTTTCTTTTGTTACATTAGACATGAATTCTATTTTATTGCCCTTTGCTGCTTGTTTGCATGCTTTGCAATTAAAGCAGCTGTGAAAGCCTTTAACTGGAGGTAACCAGGTTTGAATTTTAGGTTCCTCTTTTTTGAAGACACTAGGTGCTAATTGTGATTTAATGCACGGGGCCTTTCTAAATATGACTCTTGGGACATTGGGGATATTGTCTTTGAGAATGGGGTCTTGTTGTACCACATGCCAATGTCTTTTGATAATTTTTTGAATTTTCATTGCGTCTGAATTATATGTGGTAATGAATGGGGTTTGGAATTCTGTGTTGCCTTGTTTTTCCTTAGAGATCAGCATGTCACTACGTGATAGTGCATTGGTTTTATCTACTGCTGATTCAATGAGTTCTGAAGGGTAACCTCTTTCAAGAAATCTATCCTTCAATATAACTGCTTGGTCCCTAAAGGTGCTGTCATCAGTACAGTTTCTCCGTACTCTCCGAAACTGACCAAATGGTATATTTTCTAGCCACTTCGGGTGGTGGCAACTGGTGGTCATTAAAAAGTTGTTAGCGTCTGTTGGCTTAAAGAATGTTTTTGTTTTAATTTCTAAATTTTCTATGTATATAGTGAGGTCTAGGTAGTTGATGTTTACCTTGCTTTGCTCAGATGTGAACTCAAGATTGATACTGTTTTGGTTGATGTGGTTAATGAAGTCCCTCAGTTTTAAATCGTCCCCCTTCCATATAAACAGTACGTCGTCTATATAGCGATGCCATGAGACCAGGTTGGGTTCGCTATATAGACGACGTACTGTTTATATGGAAGGGGGACGATTTAAAACTGAGGGACTTCATTAACCACATCAACCAAAACAGTATCAATCTTGAGTTCACATCTGAGCAAAGCAAGGTAAACATCAACTACCTAGACCTCACTATATACATAGAAAATTTAGAAATTAAAACAAAAACATTCTTTAAGCCAACAGACGCTAACAACTTTTTAATGACCACCAGTTGCCACCACCCGAAGTGGCTAGAAAATATACCATTTGGTCAGTTTCGGAGAGTACGGAGAAACTGTACTGATGACAGCACCTTTAGGGACCAAGCAGTTATATTGAAGGATAGATTTCTTGAAAGAGGTTACCCTTCAGAACTCATTGAATCAGCAGTAGATAAAACCAATGCACTATCACGTAGTGACATGCTGATCTCTAAGGAAAAACAAGGCAACACAGAATTCCAAACCCCATTCATTACCACATATAATTCAGACGCAATGAAAATTCAAAAAATTATCAAAAGACATTGGCATGTGGTACAACAAGACCCCATTCTCAAAGACAATATCCCCAATGTCCCAAGAGTCATATTTAGAAAGGCCCCGTGCATTAAATCACAATTAGCACCTAGTGTCTTCAAAAAAGAGGAACCTAAAATTCAAACCTGGTTACCTCCAGTTAAAGGCTTTCACAGCTGCTTTAATTGCAAAGCATGCAAACAAGCAGCAAAGGGCAATAAAATAGAATTCATGTCTAATGTAACAAAAGAAACTTTCAAGATCAAGCAAAATCTAAACTGCCGCACAGATCATATTGTCTATCTATTGTCTTGCCCATGTGGACTCCAGTACGTGGGCCGCACCTCAAGACCCCTGCGAGTCCGCGTGCTGGAACACATGGGGAACATAAAAAGGCGGCTAATGACACACAGTGTTTCCAAGCACTATAGCGAATTCCATGAGGGCAACCCAAACCTTCTGACGTATAAGGGAATAGAGAGGGTTGACGTCAACTGGAGAGGTGGGGATAGGTTGCGTAAACTATGCCAACGAGAAACCTTCTGGATATACAAATTAAAGACACTAACACCCAGAGGACTCAACATTGATATAGATCTGGGGTCATTCATGTGAGCACCTAATACCCCAGACTATGGCCCATCAACTCTACCCATGGACATTATATATGTTTAACATAGGGCAATTACTAACCTGCTTCTTCTCTTCTAACCACAGATACATCCTGCCAAGGCTCTGCATTTTTCTCCATCACTAATATTGGACTTGTTTATTCACGTTCACTTATTAGGATTACTTTTTTGGTTCGTACACTTTATCTCTGATTTCATTGCATTTGTAATTCCATACAGAGATCATTTTTTACTCATTATTCGCTTATAACTTTAAGACACTAAGGGCCTCATGCAGAGAGCAGCGAATTTTAAAAATGGCGAATTTCATAAAAAGGAGCTTTTTTGGAGAGTTTTAATCTCCATATGCAGAAAAGTGCGAATTCTGCTATGTTTAACATGGATGCGTCTGGCGAGTTTAAATTGGCGAGATGCGCGCTTCGGAAACATGTAAAAGCAAATTCGCGCCTTTTTTTTTCCCTTTGCAATGGCCGCGAGCGCCAGTTTTTTTTGGCGAGGCAAAACGGAGACAATCGCGCCATTTTATTGGCGCGAACAGCCGCTAGATGCCGTTCGCGCCTCTCTGCATACGGATATATTTTAAACTGGCGAGATTGCGGTTCTCGCCAGCCGCGAGGCGAGTTTTACAAACAGAAATGAAAAATTGGCGCGATTTTCGGAAATCTCCATTTTCTGCTGTTTTCTGCGCGATTATCTCCAAAAAATGGCGAATTTCGAAAATTCGCTGCTCTCTGCATAGGCCCCTATATATTTTTTAGACACTTTAATTTATAAATTCTTTACACTTATTATTTTACGTTATCTTTCACCTGCCCTTTTTGGCAGTGTTATTACACTTCATTAGACTACACATAGGGCACTAAAATTCAATTGCTATTTTCACCTTCTTAGGATAATAAGTCAGTATGATATTCACATTTTCACTTTAACATTATTTATCTATCACCTTAATTATCTTCACTAACAACCATTAAGTTTTTAAATTACCTTTTCACTGACAACACTATTCATTTGTATCATGTTTAAATTAACACAAGACTAGACCATTTCTATCATCACTTTTTATTGGAATAATCTAGCAATACAGTATAACACACATTTTACCATTTCATTTTTATCTTTATCAATAATAGAAGACACAAATTTCTTTACATATATGCAATTTTATTTGACACATAAAAATGAATACACTTTTAACTTGCAGCCCTTGGAGGCATGATCAATATCCTTCTAAATTTTATTTGGCACATAAAAATGAATACACCTTTAACTTGCAGCCCTCGTAGGCATAATCAATATCTTCCATGCCATTTCTGCATGTTATTAACCTTTATTAGGTCGGAATTCACACCCGGTCACAACAAGGGAATCATTAGAGACTTTAAAAAACGCGCAGCAGGCATAAGACTGCGCGCGCACCTTTAGCCCTTCAAAATCAAGGAACTTTATTGAGACTCAATCATGGACACCAAAAAGGCCATTATAAGGATGTACGGCAACATTGCCTATGCCAGGTTGCACACGCTACTTTTCAATGCTGAAAACTTTATTAGAAGACTAAATTTCATACACGCGCGATCCAACAGAGGATGGGATGCGCGCGCAACTTTTAAAGATGGCGACGTCCCGTCGCAGCAGAGAAACGGTAATGAGACCGCACCGCGATCAGGATTGGCTGATCCATGTATAAAAGACACGGGGAACAGCCGGTCCTTATCTACAGAGCCTGAGGAAGTCCAGTTCCGGACGAAACGCGTTGCTCTTTTTTTCTTCTGGGACACTTCACAGCACACCACAGAGGAGGCAGAGGTGCAGTTGTAGCTCCCCATCCGGACGCGGAAGGCGAGATCCCCTACCACTATACACCGCACTGCCCCCCTTTGCTTTTATTTCCCCACAGAAGCCTTTGGTTTCTGTTTTATTTTGTTTTATTTTCTTGTTCTTATTAAAATTAGTTTTTAGCCTCCAGACCCTAGTGTGATTTGTTTATGTTACAAGCTATCTTCAGCGTCAGTCACACCAGGAATAGAAGTATAAAGAAACCGCTAGGAGTGTGTACTCACACTGGCCCGTGTGAGTATTGTGATATTATATCTTTTATCATTGTCCCCACTCCTTCATCACCACCTGCTACCAATTGGGTAATATCCCTAAAAGGGCAGGAACAAGACACCAAGATAGGACCACACTCACATTGGCCCGTGTGAGTGTTAGATCATACAATTTCATTTTAGTGGTTCATCAATACCCTATCCTCCCCCACATTGACGCCTCTATATACATATGCCTTAACCATATCCTCTCTTTTGTTTATATGAGAGGAAATCCTCCTGGAGTGGAAACACTGAACTACGAAGCAATAAGGACATACAACAAGAAGAAGAACTCACATCGCGGAGAGAAAAAGGATTATTGCAAGAGCACGGGATCCCCAAAGAAACCTTGATGAGACTGAGCTTACACAAGGCCGTGTAAGTTATATATTACAATTTTTTACCTTCTCACCCACATATACACATCTATGTATATTCGCCCTTTCAATTGGTCATCTGCCACCTGAGCTATTACGTTGGCTCAGGGTATAACCGCTCTATTTTTATATTACTAGACCCATTACACTGCCTGTTTCCCACAACTGTGCTCCCCCATCCTTTCTGTATTCATTGCTTACAAGGGTCCTGGATAGATCCTGCTGGGGTTCCGAGTCACAGGAGGACATCACTTGAAAATCACACTCAGGCAGTATCATACTCCGCTTTTTTATATTTCAGCTTATCTGACCTAGCTCTACAGAGATAGCGCCCGGGTACCTCCTCTAACACATTTCCCGAGTGTGTAAGGGGAACAGGCGAGTGTAAGGGGAACAGGCGAGTGTAAGGGGAACAGGCGAGTGTGTAAGGGGAACAGGCGAGTGTGTAAGGGGAACAGGCGAGTGTGTAAGGGGAACAGGCGAGTGTGTAAGGGGAACGGGCGAGAGTGTAAGGGGAACGGGCGAGAGTGTAAGGGGAACGGGCGAGTGTAAGGGGAACGGGCGAATGTAAGGGGAACGGGTGAGTGTAAGGGGAACGGGCGAGTGTGTAAGGGGAACAGGCGAGTGTAAGGGGAGCAGGCGAGTGTGTAAGGGGAACAGGCGAGTGTGTAAGGAGAACAGGCGAGTATGTAAGGGGAACAGGCGAGAGTGTAAGGGGAACAGGCGAGAGTGTAAGGGGAACAGGCCAGTGTACGGGGAACAGGCGAGTGTAAGGGGAACAGGCGAGTGTAAGGGGAACAGGCGAGTGTAAGGGGAACAGGCGAGTGTAAGGGGAACGGGCGATTGTAAGGGGAAAAGGCGAGAGTGTAAGGGGAACAGGCGAGTGTGTAAGGGGAATAGGCGAGTGTAAGGGGAACAGGCGAGAGTGTAAGGGGAACAGGCGAGAGTGTAAGGGGAACAGGCGAGTGTAAGGGGAACAGGCGAGTGTAAGGGGAACAGGCGAGTGAAAGGGGAACAGGCGAGTGTAAGGGGAACAGGCGAGAGTGTAAGGGGAACAGGCGAGTGTAAGGGGAACAGGCGAGTGTAAGGGGAACAGGCGAGTGTGTAAGGGGAACAGGCGAGAGTGTAAGGGGAACAGGCGAGAGTGTAAGGGGAACAGGCGAGAGTGTAAGGGGAACAGGCGAGAGTGTAAGGGGAACAGGCGAGAGTGTAAGGGGAACAGGCGAGAGTGTAAGGGGAACAGGCGAGAGTGTAAGGGGAACAGGCGAGTGTAAGGGGAACAGACGAGTGTAAGGGGAACAGGCGAGTGTGTAAGGGGAACAGGTGAGTGTAAGGGGAACAGGCGAGTGTAAGGGGAACAGGCGAGTGTGTAAGGGGAACAGGCGAGTGTGTAAGGGGAACAGGCGAGTGTGTAAGGGGAACAGGCGAGTGTGTAAGGGGAACAGGCGAGTGTGTACGGGGAACAGGCGAGAGTGTAAGGGGAACAGGCGAGTGTAAGGGGAACAGGCGAGTGTAAGGGGAACAGGCGAGTGTGTAAGGGGAACAGGCGAGTGTGTAAGGGGAACAGGCGAGTGTGTAAGGGGAACAGGTGAGTGTGTAAGGGGAACAGGCGAGTGTAAGAAATAAAGGCGAGTGTAAGGGGAACAGGCGAGTGTAAGGGGAACGGGCGAGTGTAAGGGGAACGGGCGAGTGTAAGGGGTTAAGGGGAACGGGCGAGTGTAAGGGAAACAGGCGAGAGTGTAAGGGGAACAGGCGAGTGTGTAAGGGGAACAGGCGAGAGCGTAAGGGGAACAAGCGAGTGTGTAAGAGGAACAGGCGAGTGTGTAAGGGGAACAGGCGAGTGTGTAAGGGAAAGAGGCGAGAGTGTAAGGGGAACAGGCGAGAGTGTAAGGGGAACAGGCGAGAGTGTAAGGGGAACAGGCGAGAGTGTAAGGGGAACGGGCGAGTGTAAGGGGAACGGGCGAGTGTAAGGGGAACGGGCGAGTGTAAGGGGAACGGGCAAGTGTGTAAGGGGAACAGGCGACAGTGTAAGGGGAACAGGCGAGAGCGTAAGGGGAACAGGCGAGAGCGTAAGGGGAACAGGCGAGTGTAAGGGGAACAGGCGAGTGTAAGGGGAACAGGCGAGTGTAAGGGGAACAGGCGAGAGTGTAAGGGGAACAGGCGACAGTGTAAGGGGAACAGGCGAGAGCGTAAGGGGAACAGGCGAGAGCGTAAGGGGAACAGGCGAGTGTAAGGGGAACAGGCGAGTGTAAGGGGAACAGGCGAGTGTAAGGGGAACAGGCGAGTGTAAGGGGAACAGGCGAGTGTGTAAGGGGAACAGGCGAGTGTGTAAGGGGAACAGACGAGTGTAAGGGGAACAGGCGAGTGTAAGGGGAACAGGCGAGTGTAAGGGGAACAGGCGAGTGTGTAAGGGGAACAGGTGAGTGTAAGGGGAAAAGGCGAGTGTAAGGGGAACAGGCGAGTGTGTAAGGGGAACAGGTGAGTGTAAGGGGAAAAGGCGAGTGTAAGGGGAACAGGCGAGTGTGTAAGGGGAACAGGCGAGTGTAAGGGGAACAGTCGAGTGTAAGGGGAACAGGCGAGTGTGTAAGGGGAACAGGCGAGTGGGTAAGGGGAACAGGCGAGTGTGTAAGGGGAACAAGCGAGTGTGTAAGGGGAACAGGCGAGTGTGTAAGGGGAACAGGCGAGTGTGTAAGGGGAACAGGCGAGTGTGTAAGGAGAACAGGCGAGTGTGTAAGGGGAACAGGCTAGAGTGTAAGGGGAACAGGCGAGTGTAAGGGGAACAGGCGAGTGTAAGGGGAACAGGCGAGTGTAAGGGGAACAGGCGAGTGTAAGGGGAACAGGCGAGTGTAAGGGGAACAGGCGAGTGTAAGGGGAACAGGCGAATGTGTAAGGGGAACAGGCGAGTGTGTAAGGGGAACAGACGAGTGTGTAAGGGGAACAGGCGAGTGTGTAAGGGGAACAGGCAAGAGTGTAAGGGGAACAGGCGAGTGTGTAAGGGGAACGGGCGAGTGTGTAAGGGGAACAGGCGAGAGTGTAAGTGGAACAGGCGAGAGTGTAAGGGGAACAGGCGAGAGTGTAAGGGGAACAGGCGAGAGTGTAAGGGGAACAGGCGAGTGTGTAAGGGGAACAGGCGAGTGTAAGGGGAACAGGCGAGTGTAAGAGAAACAGGCGATTGTAAGGGGAATGGGCTAGTGTAAGGGGAAAAGGCGAGAGTGTAAGGGGAACAGGCGAGAGTGTAAGGGGAACAGGCGAGTGTGTAAGGGGAATAGGCGAGTGTAAGGGGAACAGGCGAGAGTGTAAGGGGAACAGGCGAGAGTGTAAGGGGAACAGGCGAGAGTGTAAGGGGAACAGGCGAGTGTAAGGGGAACAGGCGAGTGAAAGGGGAACAGGCGAGTGTAAGGGGAACAGGCGAGAGTGTAAGGGGAACAGGCGAGTGTAAGGGGAACAGGCGAGTGTAAGGGGAACAGGCGAGTGTAAGGGGAACAGGCGAGTGTGTAAGGGGAACAGGCGAGAGTGTAAGGGGAACAGGCGAGAGTGTAAGGGGAACAGGCGAGTGTAAGGGGAACAGGCGAGTGTAAGGGGAACAGACGAGTGTAAGGGGAACAGGCGAGTGTGTAAGGGGAATAGGCGAGTGTAAGGGGAACAGGCGAGAGTGTAAGGGGAACATGCGAGAGTGTAAGGGGAACAGGCGAGAGTGTAAGGGGAACAGGCGAGTGTGTAAGGGGAACAGGCGAGTGTAAGGGGAACAGGCGAGTGTAAGAGAAACAGGCGATTGTAAGGGGAACGGGCTAGTGTAAGGGGAAAAGGCGAGAGTGTAAGGGGAACAGGCGAGTGTGTAAGGGGAATTGGCGAGTGTAAGGGGAACAGGCGAGAGTGTAAGGGGAACAGGCGAGAGTGTAAGGGGAACAGGCGAGTGTAAGGGGAACAGGCGAGTGTAAGGGGAACAGGCGAGTGAAAGGGGAACAGGCGAGTGTAAGGGGAACAGGCGAGAGTGTAAGGGGAACAGGCGAGAGTGTAAGGGGAACAGGCGAGTGTAAGGGGAACAGGCGAGTGTAAGGGGAACAGGCGTGTGTGTAAGGGGAACAGGCGAGAGTGTAAGGGGAACAGGCGAGAGTGTAAGGGGAACAGTCGAGTGTAAGGGGAACAGGCGAGTGTGTAAGGGGAACAGACGAGTGTGTAAGGGGAACAGGCGAGTGTGTAAGGGGAACAAGCGAGTGTGTAAGGGGAACAGGCGAGTGTGTAAGGGGAACAGGCGAGTGTGTAAGGGGAACAGGCGAGTGTGTAAGGAGAACAGGCGAGTGTGTAAGGGGAACAGGCTAGAGTGTAAGGGGAACAGGCGAGTGTAAGGGGAACAGGCGAGTGTAAGGGGAACAGGCGAGTGTAAGGGGAACAGGCGAGTGTAAGGGGAACAGGCGAGTGTAAGGGGAACAGGCGAATGTGTAAGGGGAACAGGCGAGTGTGTAAGGGGAACAGACGAGTGTGTAAGGGGAACAGGCGAGTGTGTAAGGGGAACAGGCGAGAGTGTAAGGGGAACAGGCGAGTGTGTAAGGGGAACGGGCGAGTGTGTAAGGGGAACAGGCGAGAGTGTAAGTGGAACAGGCGAGAGTGTAAGGGGAACAGGCGAGAGTGTAAGGGGAACAGGCGAGTGTAAGGGGAACAGGCGAGTGTAAGGGGAACAGGCGAGTGTGTAAGGGGAACAGGCGAGAGTGTAAGGGGAACAGGCGAGAGTGTAAGGGGAACAGTCGAGTGTAAGGGGAACAGGCGAGTGTGTAAGGGGAACAGACGAGTGTGTAAGGGGAACAGGCGAGTGTGTAAGGGGAACAAGCGAGTGTGTAAGGGGAACAGGCGAGTGTGTAAGGGGAACAGGCGAGTGTGTAAGGGGAACAGGCGAGTGTGTAAGGAGAACAGGCGAGTGTGTAAGGGGAACAGGCTAGAGTGTAAGGGGAACAGGCGAGTGTAAGGGGAACAGGCGAGTGTAAGGGGAACAGGCGAGTGTAAGGGGAACAGGCGAGTGTAAGGGGAACAGGCGAGTGTAAGGGGAACAGGCGAATGTGTAAGGGGAACAGGCGAGTGTGTAAGGGGAACAGACGAGTGTGTAAGGGGAACAGGCGAGTGTGTAAGGGGAACAGGCGAGAGTGTAAGGGGAACAGGCGAGTGTGTAAGGGGAACGGGCGAGTGTGTAAGGGGAACAGGCGAGAGTGTAAGTGGAACAGGCGAGAGTGTAAGGGGAACAGGCGAGAGTGTAAGGGGAACAGGCGAGAGTGTAAGGGGAACAGGCGAGTGTGTAAGGGGAACAGGCGAGTGTAAGGGGAACAGGCGAGTGTAAGAGAAACAGGCGATTGTAAGGGGAATGGGCTAGTGTAAGGGGAAAAGGCGAGAGTGTAAGGGGAACAGGCGAGAGTGTAAGGGGAACAGGCGAGTGTGTAAGGGGAATAGGCGAGTGTAAGGGGAACAGGCGAGAGTGTAAGGGGAACAGGCGAGAGTGTAAGGGGAACAGGCGAGTGTAAGGGGAACAGGCGAGTGAAAGGGGAACAGGCGAGTGTAAGGGGAACAGGCGAGAGTGTAAGGGGAACAGGCGAGTGTAAGGGGAACAGGCGAGTGTAAGGGGAACAGGCGAGTGTAAGGGGAACAGGCGAGAGTGTAAGGGGAACAGGCGAGAGTGTAAGGGGAACAGGCGAGTGTAAGGGGAACAGGCGAGTGTAAGGGGAACAGGCGAGTGTGTAAGGGGAACAGGCGAGAGTGTAAGGGGAACAGGCGAGAGTGTAAGGGGAACAGGCGAGTGTAAGGGGAACAGGCGAGAGTGTAAGGGGAACAGGCGAGAGTGTAAGGGGAACAGGCGAGTGTAAGGGGAACAGGCGAGTGTAAGGGGAACAGGCGAGTGAAAGGGGAACAGGCGAGTGTAAGGGGAACAGGCGAGAGTGTAAGGGGAACAGGCGAGAGTGTAAGGGGAACAGGCGAGTGTAAGGGGAACAGGCGAGTGTAAGGGGAACAGGCGAGTGTGTAAGGGGAACAGGCGAGAGTGTAAGGGGAACAGGCGAGAGTGTAAGGGGAACAGTCGAGTGTAAGGGGAACAGGCGAGTGTGTAAGGGGAACAGACGAGTGTGTAAGGGGAACAGGCGAGTGTGTAAGGGGAACAAGCGAGTGTGTAAGGGGAACAGGCGAGTGTGTAAGGGGAACAGGCGAGTGTGTAAGGGGAACAGGCGAGTGTGTAAGGAGAACAGGCGAGTGTGTAAGGGGAACAGGCTAGAGTGTAAGGGGAACAAGCGAGTGTAAGGGGAACAGGCGAGTGTAAGGGGAACAGGCGAGTGTAAGGGGAACAGGCGAGTGTAAGGGGAACAGGCGAGTGTAAGGGGAACAGGCGAATGTGTAAGGGGAACAGGCGAGTGTGTAAGGGGAACAGACGAGTGTGTAAGGGGAACAGGCGAGTGTGTAAGGGGAACAGGCGAGAGTGTAAGGGGAACAGGCGAGTGTGTAAGGGGAATGGGCGAGTGTGTAAGGGGAACAGGCGAGAGTGTAAGTGGAACAGGCGAGAGTGTAAGGGGAACAGGCGAGAGTGTAAGGGGAACAGGCGAGAGTGTAAGGGGAACAGGCGAGTGTGTAAGGGGAACAGGCGAGTGTAAGGGGAACAGGCGAGTGTAAGAGAAACAGGCGATTGTAAGGGGAATGGGCTAGTGTAAGGGGAAAAGGCGAGAGTGTAAGGGGAACAGGCGAGAGTGTAAGGGGAACAGGCGAGTGTGTAAGGGGAATAGGCGAGTGTAAGGGGAACAGGCGAGAGTGTAAGGGGAACAGGCGAGAGTGTAAGGGGAACAGGCGAGAGTGTAAGGGGAACAGGCGAGTGTAAGGGGAACAGGCGAGTGAAAGGGGAACAGGCGAGTGTAAGGGGAACAGGCGAGAGTGTAAGGGGAACAGGCGAGTGTAAGGGGAACAGGCGAGTGTAAGGGGAACAGGCGAGTGTAAGGGGAACAGGCGAGTGTGTAAGGGGAACAGGCGAGAGTGTAAGGGGAACAGGCGAGAGTGTAAGGGGAACAGGCGAGAGTGTAAGGGGAACAGGCGAGTGTAAGGGGAACAGGCGAGTGTAAGGGGAACAGACGAGTGTAAGGGGAACAGGCGAGTGTGTAAGGGGAATAGGCGAGTGTAAGGGGAACAGGCGAGAGTGTAAGGGGAACATGCGAGAGTGTAAGGGGAACAGGCGAGAGTGTAAGGGGAACAGGCGAGTGTAAGGGGAACAGGCGAGTGTAAGGGGAACAGGCGAGAGTGTAAGGGGAACAGGCGAGAGTGTAAGGGGAACAGGCGAGAGTGTAAGGGGAACAGGCGAGAGTGTAAGGGGAACAGGCGAGAGTGTAAGGGGAACAGGCGAGAGTGTAAGGGGAACAGGCGAGTGTAAGGGGAACAGACGAGTGTAAGGGGAACAGGCGAGTGTGTAAGGGGAACAGGTGAGTGTAAGGGGAACAGGCGAGTGTAAGGGGAACAGGCGAGTGTGTAAGGGGAACAGGCGAGTGTGTAAGGGGAACAGGCGAGTGTGTAAGGGGAACAGGCGAGTGTGTAAGGGGAACAGGCGAGTGTGTACGGGGAACAGGCGAGAGTGTAAGGGGAACAGGCGAGTGTAAGGGGAACAGGCGAGTGTAAGGGGAACAGGCGAGTGTGTAAGGGGAACAGGCGAGTGTGTAAGGGGAACAGGCGAGTGTGTAAGGGGAACAGGTGAGTGTGTAAGGGGAACAGGCGAGTGTAAGAAATAAAGGCGAGTGTAAGGGGAACAGGCGAGTGTAAGGGGAACGGGCGAGTGTAAGGGGAACGGGCGAGTGTAAGGGGTTAAGGGGAACGGGCGAGTGTAAGGGAAACAGGCGAGAGTGTAAGGGGAACAGGCGAGTGTGTAAGGGGAACAGGCGAGAGCGTAAGGGGAACAAGCGAGTGTGTAAGAGGAACAGGCGAGTGTGTAAGGGGAACAGGCGAGTGTGTAAGGGAAAGAGGCGAGAGTGTAAGGGGAACAGGCGAGAGTGTAAGGGGAACAGGCGAGAGTGTAAGGGGAACAGGCGAGAGTGTAAGGGGAACGGGCGAGTGTAAGGGGAACGGGCGAGTGTAAGGGGAACGGGCGAGTGTAAGGGGAACGGGCAAGTGTGTAAGGGGAACAGGCGACAGTGTAAGGGGAACAGGCGAGAGCGTAAGGGGAACAGGCGAGAGCGTAAGGGGAACAGGCGAGTGTAAGGGGAACAGGCGAGTGTAAGGGGAACAGGCGAGTGTAAGGGGAACAGGCGAGAGTGTAAGGGGAACAGGCGACAGTGTAAGGGGAACAGGCGAGAGCGTAAGGGGAACAGGCGAGAGCGTAAGGGGAACAGGCGAGTGTAAGGGGAACAGGCGAGTGTAAGGGGAACAGGCGAGTGTAAGGGGAACAGGCGAGTGTAAGGGGAACAGGCGAGTGTGTAAGGGGAACAGGCGAGTGTGTAAGGGGAACAGACGAGTGTAAGGGGAACAGGCGAGTGTAAGGGGAACAGGCGAGTGTAAGGGGAACAGGCGAGTGTGTAAGGGGAACAGGTGAGTGTAAGGGGAAAAGGCGAGTGTAAGGGGAACAGGCGAGTGTGTAAGGGGAACAGGTGAGTGTAAGGGGAAAAGGCGAGTGTAAGGGGAACAGGCGAGTGTGTAAGGGGAACAGGCGAGTGTAAGGGGAACAGTCGAGTGTAAGGGGAACAGGCGAGTGTGTAAGGGGAACAGGCGAGTGTGTAAGGGGAACAGGCGAGTGTGTAAGGGGAACAAGCGAGTGTGTAAGGGGAACAGGCGAGTGTGTAAGGGGAACAGGCGAGTGTGTAAGGGGAACAGGCGAGTGTGTAAGGGGAACAGGCGAGTGTGTAAGGGGAACAGGCTAGAGTGTAAGGGGAACAGGCGAGTGTAAGGGGAACAGGCGAGTGTAAGGGGAACAGGCGAGTGTAAGGGGAACAGGCGAGTGTAAGGGGAACAGGCGAGTGTAAGGGGAACAGGCGAGTGTAAGGGGAACAGGCGAATGTGTAAGGGGAACAGGCGAGTGTGTAAGGGGAACAGACGAGTGTGTAAGGGGAACAGGCGAGTGTGTAAGGGGAACAGGCAAGAGTGTAAGGGGAACAGGCGAGTGTGTAAGGGGAACGGGCGAGTGTGTAAGGGGAACAGGCGAGAGTGTAAGTGGAACAGGCGAGAGTGTAAGGGGAACAGGCGAGAGTGTAAGGGGAACAGGCGAGAGTGTAAGGGGAACAGGCGAGTGTGTAAGGGGAACAGGCGAGTGTAAGGGGAACAGGCGAGTGTAAGAGAAACAGGCGATTGTAAGGGGAATGGGCTAGTGTAAGGGGAAAAGGCGAGAGTGTAAGGGGAACAGGCGAGAGTGTAAGGGGAACAGGCGAGTGTGTAAGGGGAATAGGCGAGTGTAAGGGGAACAGGCGAGAGTGTAAGGGGAACAGGCGAGAGTGTAAGGGGAACAGGCGAGAGTGTAAGGGGAACAGGCGAGTGTAAGGGGAACAGGCGAGTGAAAGGGGAACAGGCGAGTGTAAGGGGAACAGGCGAGAGTGTAAGGGGAACAGGCGAGTGTAAGGGGAACAGGCGAGTGTAAGGGGAACAGGCGAGTGTAAGGGGAACAGGCGAGTGTGTAAGGGGAACAGGCGAGAGTGTAAGGGGAACAGGCGAGAGTGTAAGGGGAACAGGCGAGTGTAAGGGGAACAGGCGAGTGTAAGGGGAACAGACGAGTGTAAGGGGAACAGGCGAGTGTGTAAGGGGAATAGGCGAGTGTAAGGGGAACAGGCGAGAGTGTAAGGGGAACATGCGAGAGTGTAAGGGGAACAGGCGAGAGTGTAAGGGGAACAGGCGAGTGTGTAAGGGGAACAGGCGAGTGTAAGGGGAACAGGCGAGTGTAAGAGAAACAGGCGATTGTAAGGGGAACGGGCTAGTGTAAGGGGAAAAGGCGAGAGTGTAAGGGGAACAGGCGAGTGTGTAAGGGGAATTGGCGAGTGTAAGGGGAACAGGCGAGAGTGTAAGGGGAACAGGCGAGAGTGTAAGGGGAACAGGCGAGTGTAAGGGGAACAGGCGAGTGTAAGGGGAACAGGCGAGTGAAAGGGGAACAGGCGAGTGTAAGGGGAACAGGCGAGAGTGTAAGGGGAACAGGCGAGAGTGTAAGGGGAACAGGCGAGTGTAAGGGGAACAGGCGAGTGTAAGGGGAACAGGCGAGTGTGTAAGGGGAACAGGCGAGAGTGTAAGGGGAACAGGCGAGAGTGTAAGGGGAACAGTCGAGTGTAAGGGGAACAGGCGAGTGTGTAAGGGGAACAGACGAGTGTGTAAGGGGAACAGGCGAGTGTGTAAGGGGAACAAGCGAGTGTGTAAGGGGAACAGGCGAGTGTGTAAGGGGAACAGGCGAGTGTGTAAGGGGAACAGGCGAGTGTGTAAGGAGAACAGGCGAGTGTGTAAGGGGAACAGGCTAGAGTGTAAGGGGAACAGGCGAGTGTAAGGGGAACAGGCGAGTGTAAGGGGAACAGGCGAGTGTAAGGGGAACAGGCGAGTGTAAGGGGAACAGGCGAGTGTAAGGGGAACAGGCGAATGTGTAAGGGGAACAGGCGAGTGTGTAAGGGGAACAGACGAGTGTGTAAGGGGAACAGGCGAGTGTGTAAGGGGAACAGGCGAGAGTGTAAGGGGAACAGGCGAGTGTGTAAGGGGAACGGGCGAGTGTGTAAGGGGAACAGGCGAGAGTGTAAGTGGAACAGGCGAGAGTGTAAGGGGAACAGGCGAGAGTGTAAGGGGAACAGGCGAGAGTGTAAGGGGAACAGGCGAGTGTGTAAGGGGAACAGGCGAGTGTAAGGGGAACAGGCGAGTGTAAGAGAAACAGGCGATTGTAAGGGGAATGGGCTAGTGTAAGGGGAAAAGGCGAGAGTGTAAGGGGAACAGGCGAGAGTGTAAGGGGAACAGGCGAGTGTGTAAGGGGAATAGGCGAGTGTAAGGGGAACAGGCGAGAGTGTAAGGGGAACAGGCGAGAGTGTAAGGGGAACAGGCGAGAGTGTAAGGGGAACAGGCGAGTGTAAGGGGAACAGGCGAGTGAAAGGGGAACAGGCGAGTGTAAGGGGAACAGGCGAGAGTGTAAGGGGAACAGGCGAGTGTAAGGGGAACAGGCGAGTGTAAGGGGAACAGGCGAGTGTAAGGGGAACAGGCGAGAGTGTAAGGGGAACAGGCGAGAGTGTAAGGGGAACAGGCGAGTGTAAGGGGAACAGGCGAGTGTAAGGGGAACAGGCGAGTGTGTAAGGGGAACAGGCGAGAGTGTAAGGGGAACAGGCGAGAGTGTAAGGGGAACAGGCGAGTGTAAGGGGAACAGGCGAGAGTGTAAGGGGAACAGGCGAGAGTGTAAGGGGAACAGGCGAGTGTAAGGGGAACAGGCGAGTGTAAGGGGAACAGGCGAGTGAAAGGGGAACAGGCGAGTGTAAGGGGAACAGGCGAGAGTGTAAGGGGAACAGGCGAGAGTGTAAGGGGAACAGGCGAGTGTAAGGGGAACAGGCGAGTGTAAGGGGAACAGGCGAGTGTGTAAGGGGAACAGGCGAGAGTGTAAGGGGAACAGGCGAGAGTGTAAGGGGAACAGTCGAGTGTAAGGGGAACAGGCGAGTGTGTAAGGGGAACAGACGAGTGTGTAAGGGGAACAGGCGAGTGTGTAAGGGGAACAAGCGAGTGTGTAAGGGGAACAGGCGAGTGTGTAAGGGGAACAGGCGAGTGTGTAAGGGGAACAGGCGAGTGTGTAAGGAGAACAGGCGAGTGTGTAAGGGGAACAGGCTAGAGTGTAAGGGGAACAAGCGAGTGTAAGGGGAACAGGCGAGTGTAAGGGGAACAGGCGAGTGTAAGGGGAACAGGCGAGTGTAAGGGGAACAGGCGAGTGTAAGGGGAACAGGCGAATGTGTAAGGGGAACAGGCGAGTGTGTAAGGGGAACAGACGAGTGTGTAAGGGGAACAGGCGAGTGTGTAAGGGGAACAGGCGAGAGTGTAAGGGGAACAGGCGAGTGTGTAAGGGGAACGGGCGAGTGTGTAAGGGGAACAGGCGAGAGTGTAAGTGGAACAGGCGAGAGTGTAAGGGGAACAGGCGAGAGTGTAAGGGGAACAGGCGAGAGTGTAAGGGGAACAGGCGAGTGTGTAAGGGGAACAGGCGAGTGTAAGGGGAACAGGCGAGTGTAAGAGAAACAGGCGATTGTAAGGGGAATGGGCTAGTGTAAGGGGAAAAGGCGAGAGTGTAAGGGGAACAGGCGAGAGTGTAAGGGGAACAGGCGAGTGTGTAAGGGGAATAGGCGAGTGTAAGGGGAACAGGCGAGAGTGTAAGGGGAACAGGCGAGAGTGTAAGGGGAACAGGCGAGAGTGTAAGGGGAACAGGCGAGTGTAAGGGGAACAGGCGAGTGAAAGGGGAACAGGCGAGTGTAAGGGGAACAGGCGAGAGTGTAAGGGGAACAGGCGAGTGTAAGGGGAACAGGCGAGTGTAAGGGGAACAGGCGAGTGTAAGGGGAACAGGCGAGTGTGTAAGGGGAACAGGCGAGAGTGTAAGGGGAACAGGCGAGAGTGTAAGGGGAACAGGCGAGTGTAAGGGGAACAGGCGAGTGTAAGGGGAACAGACGAGTGTAAGGGGAACAGGCGAGTGTGTAAGGGGAATAGGCGAGTGTAAGGGGAACAGGCGAGAGTGTAAGGGGAACATGCGAGAGTGTAAGGGGAACAGGCGAGAGTGTAAGGGGAACAGGCGAGTGTGTAAGGGGAACAGGCGAGTGTAAGGGGAACAGGCGAGTGTAAGAGAAACAGGCGATTGTAAGGGGAACGGGCTAGTGTAAGGGGAAAAGGCGAGAGTGTAAGGGGAACAGGCGAGTGTGTAAGGGGAATTGGCGAGTGTAAGGGGAACAGGCGAGAGTGTAAGGGGAACAGGCGAGAGTGTAAGGGGAACAGGCGAGTGTAAGGGGAACAGGCGAGTGAAAGGGGAACAGGCGAGTGTAAGGGGAACAGGCGAGAGTGTAAGGGGAACAGGCGAGAGTGTAAGGGGAACAGGCGAGTGTAAGGGGAACAGGCGAGTGTAAGGGGAACAGGCGAGTGTATAAGGGGAACAGGCGAGAGTGTAAGGGGAACAGGCGAGAGTGTAAGGGGAACAGGCGAGAGTGTAAGGGGAACAGGCGAGAGTGTAAGGGGAACAGGCGAGTGTAAGGGGAACAGGCGAGTGTAAGGGGAACAGACGAGTGTAAGGGGAACAGGCGAGTGTGTAAGGGGAACAGGCGAGTGTAAGGGGAACAGTCGAGTGTAAGGGGAACAGGCGAGTGTGTAAGGGGAACAGGCGAGTGTGTAAGGGGAACAGGCGAGTGTGTAAGGGGAACAAGCGAGTGTGTAAGGGGAACAGGCGAGTGTGTAAGGGGAACAGGCGAGTGTGTACGGGGAACAGGCGAGAGTGTAAGGGGAACAGGCGAGTGTAAGGGGAACAGGCGAGAGTGTAAGGGAAACAGGCGAGCGTGTAAGGTGAACAGGCGAGTGTGTAAGGGGAACAGGCGAGTGTGTAAGGGGAACAGGCGAGTGTGTAAGGGGAACAGGCGAGTGTGTAAGGGAAACAGGCGAGTGTGTAAGGGGAACAGGCGAGTGTGTAAGGGGAACAGGCGAGTGTGTAAGGGGAACAGGCGAGTGTAAGAAATAAAGGCGAGTGTAAGGGGAACAGGCGAGTGTAAGGGGAACAGGTGAGTGTAAGGGGAACGGGCGAGTGTAAGGGGAACAGGCGAGTGTAAGGGGATAAGGGGAACGGGCGAGTGTAAGGGGAACAGGCGAGTGTAAGGGGAACAGGCGAGAGTGTAAGGGGAACAGGCGAGTGTGTAAGGGGAACAGGCGAGAGCGTAAGGGGAACAAGCGAGTGTGTAAGGGAAAGAGGCGAGAGTGTAAGGGGAACAGGCGAGAGTGTAAGGGGAACGGGCGAGTGTAAGGGGAACGGGCGAGTGTAAGGGGAACGGGCGAGTATAAGGGGAACGGGCAAGTGTGTAAGGGGAACAGGCGAGTGTAAGGGGAACAGGCGAGAGTGTAAGGGGAACAGGCGAGTGTAAGGGGAACAGGCGAGTGTAAGGGGAACAGGCGAGTGTGTAAGGGGAACATGCGAGTGTGTAAGGGGAACAGGCAAGTGTGTAAGGGGAACAGGCGAATGTAAGAAATAAAGGCAAGTGTAAGGGGAACAGGCGAGTGTAAGGGGAACGAACGGGCGAGTGTAAGGGGAAAAGGCGAGAGTCTAAGGGGAACAGGCGAGTGTGTAAGGGGAACAGGCGAGTGTAAGGGGAACAGCGAGAGTGTAAGGGGAACAGGCGAGTGTAAGGGGAACAGGTGAGTGTAAGGGGAACAGGCGAGTGTAAGGGGAACAGGCGAGTGTAAGGGGAACAGGCGAGTGTAAGGGGAACAGACGAGTGTAAGGGGAACGGGCGAGTGTAAGGGGATAAGGGGAAAGTGCGAGTGTAAGGGGAATGGGCGAGTGTAAGGGGAACAGGCGAGAGTGTAAGGGGAACAGGCGAGTGTGTAAGGGGAACAGGCGAGTGTAAGGGGAACAGGCGAGTGTGTAAGGGGAACAGGATGGTGCAAGGGGAAAAGGCGAGTGTGTAAGGGGAACAGGCGAGTGTGTAAGGGGAACAGGCGAGTGTGTAAGGGGAACAGGCGAGTGTGTAAGGGGAACAGGCGAGTGTGTAAGGGGAACAGGCGAGTGTGTAAGGGGAACAGACGAGTGTGTAAGGGGAACAGGCGAGTGTGTAAGGGGAATGGGTGAGAGTGTAAAGGGAACGGGTGAGAGTGTAAGGGGAACGGGCGAATGAAAGGGGAACGGGCGAGTGTAAGGGGAACGGGCGAGTGTGTAAGGGGAACGGGCGAGTGTAAGGGGAACAGGCGAGAGTGTAAGGGGAACAGGCGAATGTAAGGGGAACAGGCGAGTGTAAGGGGAACAGGCGAGAGTGTAAGGGGAACAGGCGAGTGTGTAAGGGGAACAGGCGAGTGTGTAAGGGGAACAGGCGAGTGTGTACGGGGAACAGGCGAGTGTGTAAGGGGAACAGGCGAGAGTGTAAGGGGAACAGGCGAGAGTGTAAGGGGAACAGGCGAGTGTGTAAGGGGAACAGGCGAGTGTGTAAGGGGAACAGGCGAGAGTGTAAGGGGAACAGGCGAGAGTGTAAGGGGAACAGGCGAGAGTGTAAGGGGAACAGGCGAGAGTGTAAGGGGTACAGGCGAGAGTGTAAGGGGAACAGGCGAGAGTGTAAGGGGAACAGGCGAGTGTAAGGGGAACAGGCGAGTGTAAGGGGAACAGGCGAGTGTAAGGGGAACAGGCGAGAGTGTAAGGGGAACAGGCGAGTGTAAGGGGAACAGGCGAGTGTGTAAGGGGAACATGCGAGTGTGTAAGGGGAACAGGTGAGTGTGTAAGGGGAACAGGCGAATGTAAGAAATAAAGGCAAGTGTAAGGGGAACAGGCGAGTGTAAGGGGAACAGGCGAGTGTAAGGGGAACGAACGGGTGAGTCTAAGGGGAACAGGCGAGTGTGTAAGGGGAACAGGCGAGTGTGTAAGGGGAACAGGCGAGTTTAAGGGGAACAGCGAGAGTGTAAGGGGAACAGGCGAGTGTAAGGGGAACAGGCGAGTGTAAGGGGAACAGGCGAGTGTAAGGGGAACAGGCGAGTGTAAGGGGAACAGGCGAGTGTAAGGGGAACAGGCGAGTGTAAGGGGAACAGGCGAGAGTGTAAGGGGAACAGGCGAGTGTAAGGGGAACAGGCGAGTGTAAGGGGAACAGGCGAGTGTAAGGGGAAAAGGCGAGTGTGTAAAGGGAACAGGCGAGTGTGTAAGGGGAACAGGCGAGTGTAATGGGAACAGGCGAGTGTAAGGGGAACAGGCGAGTGTGTAAGGGGAACAGGCGAGTGTAAGGGGAACAGGCGAGTGTAAGGGGAACAGGCGAGTGTGTAAGGGGAACAGACGAGTGTTTATAAGGGGAACAGGCGAGTGTGTAAGGGGAACAGGCGAGAGTGTAAGGGGAACAGGCGAGTGTGTAAGGGGAACGGGCGAGTGTGTAAGGGGAACAGGCGAGAGTGTAAGGGGAACAGGCGAGAGTGTAAGGGGAACAGGCGAGAGTGTAAGGGGAACAGGCGAGAGTGTAAGGGGAACAGGCGAGTGTGTAAGGGGAACAGGCGAGTGTAAGGGGAACAGGCGAGTGTAAGAGAAACAGGCGATTGTAAGGGGAATGGGCTAGTGTAAGGGGAAAAGGCGAGAGTGTAAGGGGAACAGGCGAGTGTGTAAGGGGAATAGGCGAGTGTAAGGGGACCAGGCGAGAGTGTAAGGGGAACAGGCGAGAGTGTAAGGGGATAAACAGTGATGAATTTATGGTGCTCAAGTACATGAAACTATATATTGTTGAAAGGAGAAAAGGCTAACTGGGGAATAATCAATGCTGATAATTAGTACAGACCTATGATGGGGCTCTAGTCACCCTGAAGGTAGGGGTAGGTGCATGAAACACCCTCCTTTACCTCATTGGGCTGGCCTCAGGTAAAGTACTCACAGTAATAAAGCCTCCAGTTGCTATCTCCAGCGGCGTGCAGCTGTATCCTGGTGAGGGAAGTCCAAAGTGGTGTGTGTGCAGCGCACAGCCAAGAAAGGGATGAGGAGCAGGTCTGGCAAAAAATCTTTATTTGGGTTCCATAAAAACGGGGGTTACAACCTTCGACGCGTTTCGTGCACCACAGGCACTTTGTCAAGAAGTGTGTTATGTGCAGTGCAGGACATTTAAATAGCAGCTGATGCTGCTTTGGCGCCAAAGAGACCGATGACGTCACTGACCATGTTAGCCAATTGGTGTGATCCCGCATCACACTCGTCAGGACATGCAGAGACTTGCCCAGCCCCTCTGCGGGACATAGCCTATCAGTGCCAAGTGAGCTGGTATGCATCACAAGACAGTGAGAGACCAGCATCTCGCGAGAACTGGTCTCTCACTGTCTTGTGATGCATACCAGCTCACTTGGCACTGATAGGCTATGTCCCGCAGAGGGGCTGGGCAAGTCTCTGCATGTCCTGACGAGTGTGATGCGGGATCACACCAATTGGCTAACATGGTCAGTGACGTCATCGGTCTCTTTGGCGCCAAAGCAGCATCAGCTGCTATTTAAATGTCCTGCACTGCACATAACACACTTCTTGACAAAGTGCCTGTGGTGCACGAAACGCGTCGAAGGTTGTAACCCCCGTTTTTATGGAACCCAAATAAAGATTTTTTGCCAGACCTGCTCCTCATCCCTTTCTTGGCTGTGCGCTGCACACACACCACTTGAGAGTGTAAGGGGAACAGGCGAGTGTAAGGGGAACAGGCGAGTGTAAGGGGAACAGGCGAGTGAAAGGGGAACAGGCGAGTGTAAGGGGAACAGGCGAGTGTAAGGGGAACAGGCGAGTGTAAGGGGAACAGGCGAGTGTGTAAGGGGAACAGGCGAGAGTGTAAGGGGAACAGGCGAGAGTGTAAGGGGAACAGGCGAGAGTGTAAGGGGAACAGGCGAGTGTAAGGGGAACAGGCGAGTGTAAGGGGAACAGACGAGTGTAAGGGGAACAGGCGAGTGTGTAAGGGGAATAGGCGAGTGTAAGGGGAACAGGCGAGAGTGTAAGGGGAACAGGCGAGAGTGTAAGGGGAACAGGCGAGAGTGTAAGGGGAACAGGCGAGAGTGTAAGGGGAACAGGCGAGTGTGTAAGGGGAACAGGCGAGTGTAAGGGGAACAGGCGAGTGTAAGAGAAACAGGCGATTGTAAGGGGAATGGGCTAGTGTAAGGGGAAAAGGCGAGAGTGTAAGGGGAACAGGCGAGTGTGTAAGGGGAATAGGCGAGTGTAAGGGGAACAGGCGAGAGTGTAAGGGGAACAGGCGAGAGTGTAAGGGGAACAGGCGAGTGTAAGGGGAACAGGCGAGTGTAAGGGGAACAGGCGATTGAAAGGGGAACAGGCGAGTGTAAGGGGAACAGGCGAGAGTGTAAGGGGAACAGGCGAGTGTGTAAGGGGAACAGGCGAGTGTAAGGGGAACAGGCGAGTGTGTAAGGGGAACAGGCGAGTGTAAGGGGAACAGTCGAGTGTAAGGGGAACAGGCGAGTGTGTAAGGGGAACAGGCGAGTGTGTAAGGGGAACAGGCGAGTGTGTAAGGGGAACAAGCGAGTGTGTAAGGGGAACAGGCGAGTGTGTACGGGGAACAGGCGAGAGTGTAAGGGGAACAGGCGAGTGTAAGGGGAACAGGCGAGAGTGTAAGGGGAACAGGCGAGTGTGTAAGGGGAACAGGCGAGTGTGTAAGGGGAACAGGCGAGTGTGTAAGGGGAACAGGCGAGTGTGTAAGGGGAACAGGCGAGTGTGTAAGGGGAACAGGCGAGTGTGTAAGGGGAACAGGCGAGTGTAAGAAATAAAGGCGAGTGTAAGGGGAACAGGCGAGTGTAAGGGGAACAGGTGAGTGTAAGGGGAACGGGCGAGTGTAAGGGGAACAGGCGAGTGTAAGGGGATAAGGGGAACGGGCGAGTGTAAGGGGAACAGGCGAGTGTAAGGGGAACAGGCGAGAGTGTAAGGGGAACAGGCGAGTGTGTAAGGGGAACAGGCGAGAGCGTAAGGGGAACAAGCGAGTGTGTAAGGGAAAGAGGCGAGAGTGTAAGGGGAACAGGCGAGAGTGTAAGGGGAACGGGCGAGTGTAAGGGGAACGGGCGAGTGTAAGGGGAACGGGCGAGTGTAAGGGGAACGGGCAAGTGTGTAAGGGGAACAGGCGAGTGTAAGGGGAACAGGCGAGTGTAAGGGGAACAGGCGAGTGTAAGGGGAACAGGCGAGTGTGTAAGGGGAACATGCGAGTGTGTAAGGGGAACAGGCAAGTGTGTAAGGGGAACAGGCGAATGTAAGAAATAAAGGCAAGTGTAATGGGAACAGGCGAGTGTAAGGGGAACGAACGGGCGAGTGTAAGGGGAAAAGGCGAGAGTCTAAGGGGAACAGGCAAGTGTGTAAGGGGAACAGGCGAGTGTAAGGGGAACAGTCGAGTGTAAGGGGAACAGGCGAGTGTAAGGGGAACAGGCGAGTGTAAGGGGAACAGGCGAGTGTAAGGGGAACAGACGAGTGTAAGGGGAACGGGCGAGTGTAAGGGGATAAGGGGAAAGTGCGAGTGTAAGGGGAACGGGCGAGTGTAAGGGGAACAGGCGAGAGTGTAAGGGGAACAGGCGAGTGTGTAAGGGGAACAGGCGAGTTTAAGGGGAACAGGCGAGTGTGTAAGGGGAACAGGATGGTGTAAGGGGAAAAGGCGAATGTGTAAGGGGAACAGCCGAGTGTGTAAGGGGAACAGGCGAGTGTGTAAGGGGAACAGGCGAGTGTGTAAGGGGAACAGACGAGTGTGTAAGGGGAACAGGCGAGTGTGTAAGGGGAACGGGTGAGAGTGTAAAGGGAACGGGCGAGAGTGTAAGGGGAACGGGCGAGTGTAAGGGGAACGGGCGAATGAAAGGGGAACGGGCGAGTGTAAGGGGAACGGGCGAGTGTGTAAGGGGAACAGGCGAGTGTAAGGGGAACAGGCGAGAGTGTAAGGGGAACAGGCGAGTGTAAGGGGAACAGGCGAGTGTAAGGGGAACAGGCGATTGTGTAAGGGGAACAGGCGAGTGTGTAAGGGGAACAGGCGAGTGTGTAAGGGGAACAGGCGAGTGTGTAAGGGGAACAGGCGAGTGTGTAAGGGGAACAGGCAAGTGTGTACGGGGAACAGGCGAGAGTGTAAGGGGAACAGGCGAGTGTAAGGGGAACAGGCGAGTGTAAGGGGAACAGGCGAGTGTAAGGGGAACAGGCGAGTGTGTAAGGGGAACAGGCGAGAGTGTAAGGGGAACAGGCGAGAGTGTAAGGGGAACAGGCGAGTGTAAGGGGAACAGGCGAGTGTAAGGGGAACAGACGAGTGTAAGGGGAACAGGCGAGTGTGTAAGGGGAATAGGCGAGTGTAAGGGGAACAGGCGAGAGTGTAAGGGGAACAGGCGAGAGTGTAAGGGGAACAGGCGAGAGTGTAAGGGGAACAGGCGAGAGTGTAAGGGGAACAGGCGAGTGTGTAAGGGGAACAGGCGAGTGTAAGGGGAACAGGCGAGTGTAAGAGAAACAGGCGATTGTAAGGGGAATGGGCTAGTGTAAGGGGAAAAGGCGAGAGTGTAAGTGGAACAGGCGAGTGTGTAAGGGGAATAGGCGAGTGTAAGGGGAACAGGCGAGAGTGTAAGGGGAACAGGCGAGAGTGTAAGGGGAACAGGCGAGTGTAAGGGGAACAGGCGAGTGTAAGGGGAACAGGCGAGTGTAAGGGGAACAGGCGAGTGAAAGGGGAACAGGCGAGTGTAAGGGGAACAGGCGAGAGTGTAAGGGGAACAGGCGAGTGTAAGGGGAACAGGCGAGTGTAAGGGGAACAGGCGAGTGTAAGGGGAACAGGCGAGTGTGTAAGGGGAACAGGCGAGTGTGTAAGGGGAACAGGCGAGAGTGTAAGGGGAACAGGCGAGAGTGTAAGGGGAACAGGCGAGAGTGTAAGGGGAACAGGCGAGAGTGTAAGGGGAACAGACGAGTGTAAGGGGAACAGGCGAGTGTGTAAGGGGAACAGGCGAGTGTAAGGGGAACAGTCGAGTGTAAGGGGAACAGGCGAGTGTGTAAGGGGAACAGGCGAGTGTGTAAGGGGAACAGGCGAGTGTGTAAGGGGAACAAGCGAGTGTGTAAGGGGAACAGGCGAGTGTGTACGGGGAACAGGCGAGAGTGTAAGGGGAACAGGCGAGTGTAAGGGGAACAGGCGAGAGTGTAAGGGGAACAGGCGAGTGTGTAAGGGGAACAGGCGAGTGTGTAAGGGGAACAGGCGAGTGTGTAAGGGGAACAGGCGAGTGTGTAAGGGGAACAGGCGAGTGTGTAAGGGGAACAGGCGAGTGTGTAAGGGGAACAGGCGAGTGTGTAAGGGGAACAGGCGAGTGTGTAAGGGGAACAGGCGAGTGTGTAAGGGGAACAGGCGAGTGTAAGAAATAAAGGCGAGTGTAAGGGGAACAGGCGAGTGTAAGGGGAACAGGTGAGTGTAAGGGGAACGGGCGAGTGTAAGGGGAACAGGCGAGTGTAAGGGGATAAGGGGAACGGGCGAGTGTAAGGGGAACAGGCGAGTGTAAGGGGAACAGGCGAGAGTGTAAGGGGAACAGGCGAGTGTGTAAGGGGAACAGGCGAGAGCGTAAGGGGAACAAGCGAGTGTGTAAGGGAAAGAGGCGAGAGTGTAAGGGGAACAGGCGAGAGTGTAAGGGGAACGGGCGAGTGTGTAAGGGGAACAGGCACGTGTGTAAGGGGAACAGGCGAATGTAAGAAATAAAGGCAAGTGTAATGGGAACAGGCGAGTGTAAGGGGAACGAACGGGCGAGTGTAAGGGGAAAAGGCGAGAGTCTAAGGGGAACAGGCAAGTGTGTAAGGGGAACAGGCGAGTGTAAGGGGAACAGTCGAGTGTAAGGGGAACAGGCGAGTGTAAGGGGAACAGGCGAGTGTAAGGGGAACAGGCGAGTGTAAGGGGAACAGACGAGTGTAAGGGGAACGGGCGAGTGTAAGGGGATAAGGGGAAAGTGCGAGTGTAAGGGGAACAGGCGAGAGTGTAAGGGGAACAGGCGAGTGTGTAAGGGGAACAGGCGAGTTTAAGGGGAACAGGCGAGTGTGTAAGGGGAACAGGATGGTGTAAGGGGAAAAGGCGAATGTGTAAGGGGAACAGCCGAGTGTGTAAGGGGAACAGGCGAGTGTGTAAGGGGAACAGGCGAGTGTGTAAGGGGAACAGACGAGTGTGTAAGGGGAACAGGCGAGTGTGTAAGGGGAACGGGTGAGAGTGTAAAGGGAACGGGCGAGAGTGTAAGGGGAACGGGCGAGTGTAAGGGGAACGGGCGAATGAAAGGGGAACGGGCGAGTGTAAGGGGAACGGGCGAGTGTGTAAGGGGAACAGGCGAGTGTAAGGGGAACAGGCGAGTGTAAGGGGAACAGGCGAGTGTAAGGGGAACAGGCGAGTGTAAGGGGAACAGGCGATTGTGTAAGGGGAACAGGCGAGTGTGTAAGGGGAACAGGCGAGTGTGTAAGGGGAACAGGCGAGTGTAAGGGGAACAGGCGAGTGTAAGGGGAACAGGCGAGTGTAAGGGGAACAGGCGAGTGTAAGGGGAACAGTCGAGTGTGTAAGGGGAACAGGCGAGTGTGTAAGGGGAACAGGCGAGTGTAAGGGGAACAGGCGAGTGTAAGGGGAACAGGCGAGTGTGTAAGGGGAACAGGCGAGTGTGTAAGGGGAACAGGCGAGTGTGTAAGGGGAACGGGCGAGTGTAAGGGGAACGGGCGAGTGTGTAAGGTGAACGGGCGAGTGTAAGGGGAACGGGCGAGAGTGTAAGGGGAACAGGCGAGAGTGTAAGGGGAACAGGCGAGAGTGTAAGGGGAACAGGCGAGAGTGTAAGGGGAACAGGCGAGTGTAAGGGGAACAGGCGAGTGTAAGGGGAACAGGCGAGTGTAAGGGGAACAGGCGAGAGTGTAAGGGGAACAGGCGAGTGTAAGGGGAACAGGCGAGTGTGTAAGGGGAACAGGCGAGAGTGTAAGGGGAGCAGGCGAGAGTGTAAGGGGAACAGGCGAGAGTGTAAGGGGAACAAGCGAGAGTGTAAGGGGAACAGGCGAGTGTAAGGGGAACAGGCGAGTGTAAGGGGAACAGGCGAGTGTAAGGGGAACAGGCGAGTGTGTAAGGGGAACAGGCGAGTGTGTAAGGGGAACAGGCGAGTGTGTAAGGGGAACAGGCAAGTGTGTAAGGGGAACAGGCGAGTGTAAGAAATAAAGGCGAGTGTAAGGGGAACAGGCGAGTGTAAGGGGAACAGGCGAGTGTAAGGGGAACGGGCGAGTGTAAGGGGAACGGGCGAGTGTAAGGGGATAAGGGGAACGGGCGAGTGTAAGGGGAACGGGTGAGTGTAAGGGGAACGGGCAAGTGTGTAAGGGGAACAGGCGAGTGTAAGGGGAACAGGCGAGAGTGTAAGGGGAACAGGCGAGTGTAAGGGGAACAGGCGAGTGTAAGGGGAACAGGCGAGTGTGTAAGGGGAACAGGCGAGTGTAAGGGGAATGGGCGAGTGTAAGGGGAACGGGCGAGTGTGTAAGGGGAACAGGCGAGTGTAAGGGGAACAGGCGAGAGTGTAAGGGGAACAGGCGAGTGTAAGGGGAACAGGCGAGTGTAAGGGGAACAGGCGAGTGTAAGGGGAACAGGCGAGAGTGTAAGGGGAACAGGCGAGTGTAAGGGGAACAGGCGAGTGTAAGGGGAACAGGCGAGTGTGTAAGGGGAACAGGCGAGTGTAAGGGGAACAGGCGAGAGTGTAAGGGGAACAGGCGAGTGTAAGGGGAACAGGCGAGTGTAAGGGGAACAGGCGAGTGTGTAAGGGGAACAGGCGAGAGTGTAAGGGGAACAGGCGAGAGTGTAAGGGGAACGGGCGAGAGTAAGGGGAACGGGCGAGAGTAAGGGGAACGGGCGAATGTAAGGGGAACGGGCAAGTGTGTAAGGGGAACAGGCGAGTGTAAGGGGAACAGGCGAGAGTGTAAGGGGAACAGGCGAGTGAAAGGGGAACAGGCGAGTGTAAGGGGAACAGGCGAGTGTGTAAGGGGAACAGGCGAGTGTGTAAGGGGAACAGGCGAGTGTAAGAAATAAAGGCGAGTGTAAGGGGAACAGGCGAGTGTAAGGGGAACAGGCGAGTGTAAGGGGAACGGGCGAGTGTAAGGGGAAAAGGCGAGAGTGTAAGGGGAACAGGCGAGTGTGTAAGGGGGACAGGCGAGTGTAAGGGGAACAGACGAGTGTGTAAGGGGAACAGGCGAGTGTGTAAGGGGAACAGGCGAGTGTAAGGGGAACAGGCGAGTGTAAGGGGAACAGGCGAGTGTAAGGGGAACAGGCGAGTGTAACGGGAACAGGCGAGAGTGTAAGGGGAACAGGCGAGAGTGTAAGGGGAATAGGCGAGTGTAAGAGGAACAGGCGAGTGTGTAAGGGGAACATGCGAGTGTGTAAGGGGAACAGGCGAGAGTGTAAGGGGAACAGGCGAGAGTGTAAGGGGAACAGGCGAGAGTGTAAGGGGAACAGGCGAGAGTGTACGGGGAACAGGCGAGAGTGTAAGGGGAACAGGCGAGTGTAAGGGGAACAGGCGAGTGTAAGGGGAACAGGCGAGTGTAAGGGGAACAGGCGAGTGTAAGGGGAACAGTCGAGTGTGTAAGGGGAACAGGCGAGTGTGTAAGGGGAACAGGCGAGTGTAAGGGGAACAGGCGAGTGTAAGGGGAGCAGGCGAGTGTAAGGGGAAAAGGCGAGTGTAAGGGGAACAGGCGAGTGTGTAAGGGGAACAGGCGAGTGTGTAAGGGGAACAGGCGAGAGTGTAAGGGGAATAGGCGAGAGTGTAAGGGGAACAGGCGAGAGTGTAAGGGGAACGGGCGAGTGTAAGGGGAACGGGCGAGTGTAAGGGGAACGGGCGAGTGTAAGGGGATAAGGGGAAGGTGCGAGTGTAAGGGGAACGGGCGAGTGTAAGGGGAAGAGGCGAGTGTAAGGGGAACAGGCGAGTGTGTAAGGGGAACAGGCGAGTGTGTAAGGGGAACAGGCGAGTGTGTAAGGGGAACAGGCGAGTGTGTAAGGGGAACGGGCGAGTGTGTAAGGGGAACGGGCGAGAGTGTAAGGGGAACGGGCGAGAGTGTAAGGGGAACGGGTGAGAGTGTAAGGGGAACGGGCGAGAGTGTAAGGGGAACGGGCGAATGTAAGGGGAACGGGCGAGTGTAAGGGGAACGGGCGAGTGTGTAAGGGGAACAGGCGAGTGTAAGGGGAACAGGCGAGAGTGTAAGGGGAACAGGCGAGAGTGTAAGGGGAACAGGCGAGTGTAAGGGGAACAGGCGAGTGTGTAAGGGGAACAGGCGAGTGTGTAAGGGGAACAGGCGAGTGTGTAAGGGGAACAGGCGAGTGTAAGAAATAAAGGCGAGTGTAAGGGGAACAGGCGAGTGTAAGGGGAACGGGCGAGTGTAAGGGGAACGGGCGAGTGTAAGGGGAACGGGCGAGTGTAAGGGGAAAAGGCGAGAGTGTAAGGGGAACAGGCGAGTGTGTAAGGGGAACAGGCGAGTGTAAGGGGAACAGGCGAGTGTGTAAGGGGAACAGGCGAGTGTAAGGGGAACAGGCAAGTGTAAGGGGAACAGGCGAGTGTAAGGGGAACAGGCGAGTGTAAGGGGAACAGGCGAGTGTAAGGGGAACAGGCGAGTGTAAGGGGAACAGGCGAGTGTGTAAGGGGAACAGGCGAGTGTGTAAGGGGAACAGGCGAGTGTGTAAGGGGAACAGGCGAGTGTAAGAAATAAAGGCGAGTGTAAGGGGAACAGGCGAGTGTAAGGGGAACGGGCGAGTGTAAGGGGAACGGGCGAGTGTAAGGGGAAAAGGCGAGAGTGTAAGGGGAACATGCGAGTGTGTAAGGGGAACAGGCGAGTGTGTAAGGGGAACAGGCGAGTGTGTAAGGGGAACAGGCGAGTGTGTAAGGGGAACGGGCGAGTGTGTAAGGGGAACGGGCGAGAGTGTAAGGGGAACGGGCGAGAGTGTAAGGGGAACGGGCGAGAGTGTAAGGGGAACGGGTGAGAGTGTAAGGGGAACGGGCGAGAGTGTAAGGGGAACGGGCGAATGTAAGGGGAACGGGCGAGTGTAAGGGGAACGGGCGAGTGTGTAAGGGGAACAGGCGAGTGTAAGGGGAACAGGCGAGAGTGTAAGGGGAACAGGCGAGAGTGTAAGGGGAACAGGCGAGTGTAAGGGGAACAGGCGAGTGTGTAAGGGGAACAGGCGAGTGTGTAAGGGGAACAGGCGAGTGTGTAAGGGGAACAGGCGAGTGTAAGAAATAAAGGCGAGTGTAAGGGGAACAGGCGAGTGTAAGGGGAACGGGCGAGTGTAAGGGGAACGGGCGAGTGTAAGGGGAACGGGCGAGTGTAAGGGGAAAAGGCGAGAGTGTAAGGGGAACAGGCGAGTGTGTAAGGGGAACAGGCGAGTGTAAGGGGAACAGGCGAGTGTGTAAGGGGAACAGGCGAGTGTAAGGGGAACAGGCAAGTGTAAGGGGAACAGGCGAGTGTAAGGGGAACAGGCGAGTGTAAGGGGAACAGGCGAGTGTAAGGGGAACAGGCGAGTGTAAGGGGAACAGGCGAGTGTGTAAGGGGAACAGGCGAGTGTGTAAGGGGAACAGGCGAGTGTGTAAGGGGAACAGGCGAGTGTAAGAAATAAAGGCGAGTGTAAGGGGAACAGGCGAGTGTAAGGGGAACGGGCGAGTGTAAGGGGAACGGGCGAGTGTAAGGGGAAAAGGCGAGAGTGTAAGGGGAACAGGCGAGTGTGTAAGGGGAACAGGCGAGTGTAAGGGGAACAGGCGAGTGTGTAAGGGGAACAGGCGAGTGTAAGGGGAACAGGCAAGTGTAAGGGGAACAGGCGAGTGTAAGGGGAACAGGCGAGTGTAAGGGGAACAGGCGAGAGTGTAAGGGGAACAGGCGAGAGTGTAAGGGGAACAGGCGAGAGTGTAAGGGGAATAGGCGAGTGTAAGAGGAACAGGCGAGTGTGTAAGGGGAACAGGCGAGTGTGTAAGGGGAACAGGCGAGAGTGTAAGGGGAACAGGCGAGAGTGTAAGGGGAACAGGCGAGAGTGTAAGGGGAACAGGCGAGAGTGTAAGGGGAACAGGCGAGTGTAAGGGGAACAGGCGAGTGTAAGGGGAACAGGTGAGTGTAAGGGGAACAGGCGAGTGTAAGGGGAACAGTCGAGTGTGTAAGGGGAACGGGCGAGTGTAAGGGGAACAGGCGAGAGTGTAAGGGGAACAGGCGAGTGTACGGGGTACAGGCGAGTGTAAGGGGAACAGGCGAGTGTGCAAGGGGAACAGGCGAGTGTGTAAGGGGAACAGGCGAGAGTGTAAGGGGAACAGGCAAGAGTGTAAGGGGAACGGGCGAGTGTAAGGGGAACGGGCGAGTGTAAGGGGAACGGGCGAGTGTAAGCGGATAAGGGGAAGGTGCGAGTGTAAGGGGAACGGGCGAGTGTAAGGGGAAGAGGCGAGTGTAAGGGGAACAGGCGAGTGTGTAAGGGGAACAGGCGAGTGTGTAAGGGGAACAGGCGAGTGTGTAAGGGGAACAGGCGAGTGTGTAAGGGGAACGGGCGAGTGTGTAAGGGGAACGGGCGAGAGTGTAAGGGGAACGGGCGAGAGTGTAAGGGGAACGGGCGAGAGTGTAAGGGGAACGGGTGAGAGTGTAAGGGGAACGGGCGAGAGTGTAAGGGGAACGGGCGAATGTAAGGGGAACGGGCGAGTGTAAGGGGAACGGGCGAGTGTGTAAGGGGAACAGGCGAGTGTAAGGGGAACAGGCGAGAGTGTAAGGGGAACAGGCGAGAGTGTAAGTGGAACAGGCGAGTGTAAGGGGAACAGGCGAGTGTGTAAGGGGAACAGGCGAGTGTGTAAGGGGAACAGGCGAGTGTGTAAGGGGAACAGGCGAGTGTAAGAAATAAAGGCGAGTGTAAGGGGAACAGGCGAGTGTAAGGGGAACGGGCGAGTGTAAGGGGAACGGGCGAGTGTAAGGGGAACGGGCGAGTGTAAGGGGAAAAGGCGAGAGTGTAAGGGGAACAGGCGAGTGTGTAAGGGGAACAGGCGAGTGTAAGGGGAACAGGCGAGTGTGTAAGGGGAACAGGCGAGTGTAAGGGGAACAGGCAAGTGTAAGGGGAACAGGCGAGTGTAAGGGGAACAGGCGAGTGTAAGGGGAACAGGCGAGTGTAAGGGGAACAGGCGAGTGTAAGGGGAACAGGCGAGTGTGTAAGGGGAACAGGCGAGTGTGTAAGGGGAACAGGCGAGTGTGTAAGGGGAACAGGCGAGTGTAAGAAATAAAGGCGAGTGTAAGGGGAACAGGCGAGTGTAAGGGGAACGGGCGAGTGTAAGGGGAACGGGCGAGTGTAAGGGGAAAAGGCGAGAGTGTAAGGGGAACAGGCGAGTGTGTAAGGGGAACAGGCGAGTGTAAGGGGAACAGGCGAGTGTGTAAGGGGAACAGGCGAGTGTAAGGGGAACAGGCAAGTGTAAGGGGAACAGGCGAGTGTAAGGGGAACAGGCGAGTGTAAGGGGAACAGGCGAGAGTGTAAGGGGAACAGGCGAGAGTGTAAGGGGAACAGGCGAGAGTGTAAGGGGAATAGGCGAGTGTAAGAGGAACAGGCGAGTGTGTAAGGGGAACAGGCGAGTGTGTAAGGGGAACAGGCGAGAGTGTAAGGGGAACAGGCGAGAGTGTAAGGGGAACAGGCGAGAGTGTAAGGGGAACAGGCGAGAGTGTAAGGGGAACAGGCGAGTGTAAGGGGAACAGGCGAGTGTAAGGGGAACAGGCGAGTGTAAGGGGAACAGGCGAGTGTAAGGGGAACAGTCGAGTGTGTAAGGGGAACAGGCGAGTGTGTAAGGGGAACAGGCGAGAGTGTAAGGGGAACAGGCGAGTGTAAGGGGAACAGGCGAGTGTAAGGGGAAAAGGCGAGTGTAAGGGGAACAGGCGAGTGTGTAAGGGGAACAGGCGAGAGTGTAAGGGGAACAGGCGAGAGTGTAAGGGGAACAGGCGAGAGTGTAAGGGGAACGGGCGAGTGTAAGGGGAACGGGCGAGTGTAAGGGGAACGGGCGAGTGTAAGGGGAACAGGCGAGAGTGTAAGGGGAACAGGCGAGTGTACGGGGTACAGGCGAGTGTAAGGGGAACAGGCGAGTGTGCAAGGGGAACAGGCGAGTGTGTAAGGGGAACAGGCGAGTGTGTAAGGGGAACAGGCGAGTGCAAGAAATAAAGGCGAGTGTAAGGGGAACAGGCGAGTGTAAGGGGAACGGGCGAGTGTGGAAGGGGAAAAGGCGAGAGTGTAAGGGGAACAGGCGAGTGTGTAAGGGGAACAGGCGAGTGTAAGGGGAACAGGCGAGAGTGTAAGGGGAACAGGCGAGTGTAAGCGGAACAGGCGAGTGTAAGGGGAACAGGCGAGTGTAAGGGGAACAGGCGAGTGTGTAAGGGGAACAGGCGAGAGTGTAAGGGGAACAGGCGAGAGTGTAAGGGGAACGGGCGAGTGTAAGGGGAACGGGCGAGAGTAAGGGGAACGGGCGAATGTAAGGGGAACGGGCAAGTGTGTAAGGGGAACAGGCGAGTGTAAGGGGAACAGGCGAGAGTGTAAGGGGAACAGGCGAGTGTAAGGGGAACAGGCGAGTGTAAGGGGAACAGGCGAGTGTAAGGGGAACAGGCGAGTGTGTAAGGGGAACAGGCGAGTGTGTAAGGGGAACAGGCGAGTGTGTAAGGGGAACAGGCGAGTGTAAGAAATAAAGGCGAGTGTAAGGGGAACAGGCGAGTGTAAGGGGAACAGGCGAGTGTGTAAGGGGAACGGGCGAGTGTGTAAGGGGAACGGGCGAGAGTGTAAGGGGAACGGGCGAGAGTGTAAGGGGAACGGGCGAGAGTGTAAGGGGAACGGGTGAGAGTGTAAGGGGAACGGGCGAGAGTGTAAGGGGAACGGGCGAATGTAAGGGGAACGGGCGAGTGTAAGGGGAACGGGCGAGTGTGTAAGGGGAACAGGCGAGTGTAAGGGGAACAGGCGAGAGTGTAAGGGGAACAGGCGAGAGTGTAAGTGGAACAGGCGAGTGTAAGGGGAACAGGCGAGTGTGTAAGGGGAACAGGCGAGTGTGTAAGGGGAACAGGCGAGTGTGTAAGGGGAACAGGCGAGTGTAAGAAATAAAGGCGAGTGTAAGGGGAACAGGCGAGTGTAAGGGGAACGGGCGAGTGTAAGGGGAACGGGCGAGTGTAAGGGGAACGGGCGAGTGTAAGGGGAAAAGGCGAGAGTGTAAGGGGAACAGGCGAGTGTGTAAGGGGAACAGGCGAGTGTAAGGGGAACAGGCGAGTGTGTAAGGGGAACAGGCGAGTGTAAGGGGAACAGGCAAGTGTAAGGGGAACAGGCGAGTGTAAGGGGAACAGGCGAGTGTAAGGGGAACAGGCGAGTGTAAGGGGAACAGGCGAGTGTAAGGGGAACAGGCGAGTGTGTAAGGGGAACAGGCGAGTGTGTAAGGGGAACAGGCGAGTGTGTAAGGGGAACAGGCGAGTGTAAGAAATAAAGGCGAGTGTAAGGGGAACAGGCGAGTGTAAGGGGAACGGGCGAGTGTAAGGGGAACGGGCGAGTGTAAGGGGAAAAGGCGAGAGTGTAAGGGGAACAGGCGAGTGTGTAAGGGGAACAGGCGAGTGTAAGGGGAACAGGCGAGTGTGTAAGGGGAACAGGCGAGTGTAAGGGGAACAGGCAAGTGTAAGGGGAACAGGCGAGTGTAAGGGGAACAGGCGAGTGTAAGGGGAACAGGCGAGAGTGTAAGGGGAACAGGCGAGAGTGTAAGGGGAACAGGCGAGAGTGTAAGGGGAATAGGCGAGTGTAAGAGGAACAGGCGAGTGTGTAAGGGGAACAGGCGAGTGTGTAAGGGGAACAGGCGAGAGTGTAAGGGGAACAGGCGAGAGTGTAAGGGGAACAGGCGAGAGTGTAAGGGGAACAGGCGAGAGTGTAAGGGGAACAGGCGAGTGTAAGGGGAACAGGCGAGTGTAAGGGGAACAGGCGAGTGTAAGGGGAACAGGCGAGTGTAAGGGGAACAGTCGAGTGTGTAAGGGGAACAGGCGAGTGTGTAAGGGGAACAGGCGAGAGTGTAAGGGGAACAGGCGAGTGTAAGGGGAACAGGCGAGTGTAAGGGGAAAAGGCGAGTGTAAGGGGAACAGGCGAGTGTGTAAGGGGAACAGGCGAGAGTGTAAGGGGAACAGGCGAGAGTGTAAGGGGAACAGGCGAGAGTGTAAGGGGAACGGGCGAGTGTAAGGGGAACGGGCGAGTGTAAGGGGAACGGGCGAGTGTAAGGGGAACAGGCGAGAGTGTAAGGGGAACAGGCGAGTGTACGGGGTACAGGCGAGTGTAAGGGGAACAGGCGAGTGTGCAAGGGGAACAGGCGAGTGTGTAAGGGGAACAGGCGAGTGTGTAAGGGGAACAGGCGAGTGCAAGAAATAAAGGCGAGTGTAAGGGGAACAGGCGAGTGTAAGGGGAACGGGCGAGTGTGGAAGGGGAAAAGGCGAGAGTGTAAGGGGAACAGGCGAGTGTGTAAGGGGAACAGGCGAGTGTAAGGGGAACAGGCGAGAGTGTAAGGGGAACAGGCGAGTGTAAGCGGAACAGGCGAGTGTAAGGGGAACAGGCGAGTGTAAGGGGAACAGGCGAGTGTGTAAGGGGAACAGGCGAGAGTGTAAGGGGAACAGGCGAGAGTGTAAGGGGAACGGGCGAGTGTAAGGGGAACGGGCGAGAGTAAGGGGAACGGGCGAATGTAAGGGGAACGGGCAAGTGTGTAAGGGGAACAGGCGAGTGTAAGGGGAACAGGCGAGAGTGTAAGGGGAACAGGCGAGTGTAAGGGGAACAGGCGAGTGTAAGGGGAACAGGCGAGTGTGTAAGGGGAACAGGCGAGTGTGTAAGGGGAACAGGCGAGTGTGTAAGGGGAACAGGCGAGTGTAAGAAATAAAGGCGAGTGTAAGGGGAACAGGCGAGTGTAAGGGGAACAGGCGAGTGTAAGGGGAACAGGCGAGTGTAAGGGGAAAAGGCGAGAGTGTAAGGGGAACAGGCGAGTGTGTAAGGGGAACAGGCGAGTGTAAGGGGAACAGGCGAGTGTGTAAGGGGAACAGGCGAGTGTGTAAGGGGAACAGGCGAGTGTAAGGGGAACAGGCGAGTGTAAGGGGAACAGACGAGTGTAAGGGGAACAGGCGAGTGTAAGGGGAACAGGCGAGAGTGTAAGGGGAACAGGCGAGAGTGTAAGGGGAATAGGCGAGTGTAAGAGGAACAGGCGAGTGTGTAAGGGGAACAGGCGAGTGTGTAAGGGGAACAGGCGAGAGTGTAAGGGGAACAGGCGAGAGTGTAAGGGGAACAGGCGAGAGTGTAAGGGGAACAGGCGAGAGTGTAAGGGGAACAGGCGAGTGTAAGGGGAACAGGCGAGTGTAAGGGGAACAGGCGAGTGTAAGGGGAACGGGCGAGTGTAAGGGGAACAGTCGAGTGTGTAAGGGGAACAGGCGAGTGTGTAAGGGGAACAGGCGTGTGTAAGGGGAACAGGCGAGTGTAAGGGGAACAGGCGAGTGTGTAAGGGGAACAGGCGAGTGTGTAAGGGGAACAGGCGAGTGTGTAAGGGGAACGGGCGAGTGTAAGGGGAACGGGCGAGTGTGTAAGGGGAACGGGCGAGTGTAAGGGGAACGGGCGAGAGTGTAAGGGGAACAGGCGAGAGTGTAAGGGGAACAGGCGAGAGTGTAAGGGGAACAGGCGAGAGTGTAAGGGGAACAGGCGAGTGTAAGGGGAACAGGCGAGTGTAAGGGGAACAGGCGAGAGTGTAAGGGGAACAGGCGAGTGTAAGGGGAACAGGCGAGTGTGTAAGGGGAACAGGCGAGAGTGTAAGGGGAGCAGGCGAGAGTGTAAGGGGAACAGGCGAGAGTGTAAGGGGAACAAGCGAGAGTGTAAGGGGAACAGGCGAGTGTAAGGGGAACAGGCGAGTGTAAGGGGAACAGGCGAGTGTAAGGGGAACAGGCGAGTGTGTAAGGGGAACAGGCGAGTGTGGAAGGGGAACAGGCGAGTGTGTAAGGGGAACAGGCAAGTGTGTAAGGGGAACAGGCGAGTGTAAGAAATAAAGGCGAGTGTAAGGGGAACAGGCGAGTGTAAGGGGAACGGGCGAGTGTAAGGGGAACGGGCGAGTGTAAGGGGATAAGGGGAACGGGCGAGTGTAAGGGGAACGGGTGAGTGTAAGGGGAACGGGCAAGTGTGTAAGGGGAACAGGCGAGTGTAAGGGGAACAGGCGAGAGTGTAAGGGGAACAGGCGAGTGTAAGGGGAACAGGCGAGTGTAAGGGGAACAGGCGAGTGTGTAAGGGGAACAGGCGAGTGTAAGGGGAACGGGCGAGTGTAAGGGGAACGGGCGAGTGTGTAAGGGGAACAGGCGAGTGTAAGGGGAACAGGCGAGAGTGTAAGGGGAACAGGCGAGTGTGTAAGGGGAACAGGCGAGTGTGTAAGGGGAACAGGCGAGTGTGTAAGGGGAACAGGCGAGTGTAAGGGGAACGGGCGAGTGTAAGGGGAACGGGCAAGTGTGTAAGGGGAACAGGCTAGTGTAAGGGGAACAGGCGAGAGTGTAAGGGGAACAGGCGAGTGTAAGGGGAACAGGCGAGTGTAAGGGGAACAGGCGAGTGTGTAAGGGGAACAGGCGAGTGTGTAAGGGGAACAGGCGAGTGTGTAAGGGGAACAGGCGAGTGTAAGGGGAACGGGCGAGTGTAAGGGGAACGGGCAAGTGTGTAAGGGGAACAGGCGAGTGTAAGGGGAACAGGCGAGAGTGTAAGGGGAACAGGCGAGTGTAAGGGGAACAGGCGAGTGTAAGGGGAACAGGCGAGTGTGTAAGGGGAACAGGCGAGTGTAAGAAATAAAGGCGAGTGTAAGGGGAACAGGCGAGTGTAAGGGGAACGGGCGAGTGTAAGGGGAAAAGGCGAGAGTGTAAGGGGAACAGGCGAGTGTAAGGGGAACAGGCGAGAGTGTAAGGGGAACAGGCGAGTGTAAGGGGAACAGGCGAGTGTAAGGGGAACAGGCGAGTGTGTAAGGGGAACAGGCGAGAGTGTAAGGGGAACAGGCGAGAGTGTAAGGGGAACGGGCGAGTATAAGGGGAACGGGCGAGAGTAAGGGGAACGGGCAAGTGTGTAAGGGGAACAGGCGAGTGTAAGGGGAACAGGCGAGTGTGTAAGGGGAACAGGCGAGTGTGTAAGGGGAACAGGCGAGTGTGTAAGGGGAACAGGCGAGAGTGTAAGGGGAACAGGCAAGAGTGTAAGGGGAACAGGCAAGAGTGTAAGGGGAACGGGCGAGTGTAAGGGGAACGGGCGAGTGTAAGGGGAACGGGCAAGTGTGTAAGGGGAACAGGCGAGAGTGTAAGGGGAACAGGCGAGAGTGTAAGGGGAACAGGCGAGAGTGTAAGGGGAACAGGCGAGTGTAAGGGGAACAGGCGAGTGTGCAAGGGGAACAGGCGAGTGTGTAAGGGGAACAGGCGAGTGTGTAAGGGGAACAGGCGAGTGCAAGAAATAAAGGCGAGTGTAAGGGGAACAGGCGAGTGTAAGGGGAACGGGCGAGTGTAAGGGTAAAAGGCGAGAGTGTAAGGGGAACAGGCGAGTGTGTAAGGGGAACAGGCGAGTGTAAGGGGAACAGGCGAGAGTGTAAGGGGAACAGGCGAGTGTAAGGGGAACAGGCGAGTGTAAGGGGAACAGGCGAGTGTGTAAGGGGAACAGGCGAGAGTGTAAGGGGAACAGGCGAGAGTGTAAGGGGAACGGGCGAGAGTAAGGGGAACGGGCGAGAGTAAGGGGAACAGGCGAGTGTAAGGGGAACGGGCAAGTGTGTAAGGGGAACAGGCGAGTGTAAGGGGAACAGGCGAGAGTGTAAGGGGAACAGGCGAGTGTAAGGGGAACAGGCGAGTGTAAGGGGAACAGGCGAGTGTGTAAGGGGAACAGGCGAGTGTGTAAGGGGAACAGGCGAGTGTGTAAGGGGAACAGGCGAGTGTAAGAAATAAAAGCGAGTGTAAGGGGAACAGGCGAGTATAAGGGGAACAGGCGAGTGTAAGGGGAACGGGCGAGTGTAAGGGGAAAAGGCGAGAGTGTAAGGGGAACAGGCGAGTGTGTAAGGGGAACAGGCGAGTGTAAGGGGAACAGGCGAGTGTGTAAGGGGAACAGGCGAGTGTGTAAGGGGAACAGGCGAGTGTAAGGGGAACAGGCGAGTGTACGGGGAACAGGCGAGTGTAAGGGGAACAGGCGAGTGTAAGGGGAACAGGCGAGAGTGTAAGGGGAACAGGCGAGAGTGTAAGGGGAATAGGCGAGTGTAAGAGGAACAGGCGAGTGTGTAAGGGGAACAGGCGAGTGTGTAAGGGGAACAGGCGAGAGTGTAAGGGGAACAGGCGAGAGTGTAAGGGGAACAGGCGAGAGTGTAAGGGGAACAGGCGAGAGTGTAAGGGGAACAGGCGAGAGTGTAAGGGGAACAGGCGAGTGTAAGGGGAACAGGCGAGTGTAAGGGGAACAGGCGAGTGTAAGGGGAACAGGCGAGTGTAAGGGGAACAGTCGAGTGTGTAAGGGGAACAGGCGAGTGTAAGGGGAACAGGCGAGTGTAAGGGGAGCAGGCGAGTGTAAGGGGAAAAGGCGAGTGTAAGGGGAACAGGCGAGTGTGTAAGGGGAACAGGCGAGTGTGTAAGGGGAACAGGCGAGAGTGTAAGGGGAATAGGCGAGAGTGTAAGGGGAACAGGCGAGAGTGTAAGGGGAACGGGCGAGTGTAAGGGGAACGGGCGAGTGTAAGGGGATAAGGGGAAGGTGCGAGTGTAAGGGGAACGGGCGAGTGTAAGGGGAAGAGGCGAGTGTAAGGGGAACAGGCGAGTGTGTAAGGGGAACAGGCGAGTGTGTAAGGGGAACAGGCGAGTGTGTAAGGGGAACAGGCGAGTGTGTAAGGGGAACAGGCGAGTGTGTAAGGGGAACGGGCGAGTGTGTAAGGGGAACGGGCGAGAGTGTAAGGGGAACGGGCGAGAGTGTAAGGGGAACGGGCGAGAGTGTAAGGGGAACGGGCGAGAGTGTAAGGGGAACGGGCGAATGTAAGGGGAACGGGCGAGTGTAAGGGGAACGGGCGAGTGTGTAAGGGGAACAGGCGAGTGTAAGGGGAACAGGCGAGAGTGTAAGGGGAACAGGCGAGAGTGTAAGGGGAACAGGCGAGTGTAAGGGGAACAGGCGAGTGTGTAAGGGGAACAGGCGAGTGTGTAAGGGGAACAGGCGAGTGTGTAAGGGGAACAGGCGAGTGTAAGAAATAAAGGCGAGTGTAAGGGGAACAGGCGAGTGTAAGGGGAACGGGCGAGTGTAAGGGGAACGGGCGAGTGTAAGGGGAAAAGGCGAGAGTGTAAGGGGAACAGGCGAGTGTGTAAGGGGAACAGGCGAGTGTAAGGGGAACAGGCGAGTGTGTAAGGGGAACAGGCGAGTGTAAGGGGAACAGGCAAGTGTAAGGGGAACAGGCGAGTGTAAGGGGAACAGGCGAGTGTAAGGGGAACAGGCGAGTGTAAGGGGAACAGGCGAGAGTGTAAGGGGAACAGGCGAGAGTGTAAGGGGAACAGGCGAGAGTGTAAGGGGAATAGGCGAGTGTAAGAGGAACAGGCGAGTGTGTAAGGGGAACAGGCGAGTGTGTAAGGGGAACAGGCGAGAGTGTAAGGGGAACAGGCGAGAGTGTAAGGGGAACAGGCGAGAGTGTAAGGGGAACAGGCGAGAGTGTAAGGGGAACAGGCGAGTGTAAGGGGAACAGGCGAGTGTAAGGGGAACAGGCGAGTGTAAGGGGAACAGTCGAGTGTGTAAGGGGAACAGGCGAGTGTGTAAGGGGAACAGGCGAGTGTGTAAGGGGAACAGGCGAGTGTAAGGGGAACAGGCGAGTGTAAGGGGAAAAGGCGAGTGTAAGGGGAACAGGCGAGTGTGTAAGGGGAACAGGCGAGAGTGTAAGGGGAACAGGCGAGAGTGTAAGGGGAACAGGCGAGAGTGTAAGGGGAACGGGCGAGTGTAAGGGGAACGGGCGAGTGTAAGGGGAACGGGCGAGTGTAAGGGGATAAGGGGAAGGTACGAGTGTAAGGGGATAAGGGGAAGGTACGAGTGTAAGGGGAACGGGCGAGTGTAAGGGGAAGAGGCGAGTGTAAGGGGAACAGGAGAGAGTGTAAGGGGAACATGCGAGTGTGTAAGGGGAACAGGCGAGTGTGTAAGGGGAACAGGCGAGTGTGTAAGGGGAACAGGCGAGTGTGTAAGGGGAACAGGCGAGTGTGTAAGGGGAACGGGCGAGTGTGTAAGGGGAACGGGCGAGAGTGTAAGGGGAACGGGCGAGAGTGTAAGGGGAACGGGCGAGAGTGTAAGGGGAACGGGCGAGAGTGTAAGGGGAACGGGCGAGTGTAAGGGGAACGGGCGAGTGTGTAAGGGGAACAGGCGAGAGTGTAAGGGGAACAGGCGAGAGTGTAAGGGGAACAGGCGAGAGTGTAAGGGGAACAGGCGAGAGTGTAAGGGGAACAGGCGAGAGTGTAAGGGGAACAGGCGAGTGTGTAAGGGGAACAGGCGAGTGTAAGGGGAACAGGTGAGTGTAAGAGAAACAGGCGAGTGTAAGGGGAACGGGCGAGTGTAAGGGGAAAAGGCGAGAGTGTAAGGGGAACAGGCGAGAGTTTAAGGGGAACAGGCGAGTGTGTAAGGGGAATAGGCGAGTGTAAGGGGAACAGGCGAGAGTGTAAGGGTAACAGGCGAGTGTAAGGGGAACAGGCGAGTGTAAGGGGAACAGGCGAGTGTGTAAGGGGAACAGGCGAGTGTGTAAGGGGAACAGGCGAGCGTGTAAGGGGAACAGGCGAGTGTAAGAAATAAAGGCGAGTGTAAGGGGAACAGGCGAGTGTAAGGGGAACAGGCGAGTGTAAGGGGAACGGGCGAGTGTAAGGGGAAAAGGCGAGAGTGTAAGGGGAACAGGCGAGTGTGTAAGGGGAACAGGCGAGTGTAAGGGGAACAGGCGAGTGTGTAAGGGGAACAGGCGAGTGTAAGGGGAACAGGCGAGTGTAAGGGGAACAGGCGAGTGTAAGAGAAACAGGCGAGTGTAAGGGGAACGGGCGAGTGTAAGGGGAAAAGGCGAGAGTGTAAGGGGAACAGGCGAGTGTGTAAGGGGAACAGGCGAGTGTAAGGGGAACAGGCGAGTGTGTAAGGGGAACAGGTGAGTGTGTAAGGGGAACAGGCGAGTGTAAGGGGAACAGGCGAGTGTAAGGGGAACAGGCGAGTGTAAGGGGAACAGGCGAGTATAAGGGGAACAGGCGAGAGTGTAAGGGGAACAGGCGAGAGTGTAAGGGGAATAGGCGAGTGTAAGAGGAACAGGCGAGTGTGTAAGGGGAACAGGCGAGTGTGTAAGGGGAACAGGCGAGAGTGTAAGGGGAACAGGCGAGAGTGTAAGGGGAACAGGCGAGAGTGTAAGGGGAACAGGCGAGAGTGTAAGGGGAACAGGCGAGAGTGTAAGGGGAACAGGCGAGTGTAAGGGGAACGGGCGAGTGTAAGGGGAACGGGCGAGTGTAAGGGGAACGGGCAAGTGTGTAAGGGGAACAGGCTAGTGTAAGGGGAACAGGCGAGAGTGTAAGGGGAACAGGCGAGTGTAAGGGGAACAGGCGAGTGTAAGGGGAACAGGCGAGTGTGTAAGGGTAACAGGCGAGTGTGTAAGGGGAACAGGCGAGTGTGTAAGGGGAACAGGCGAGTGTGTAAGGGGAACAGGCGAGTGTAAGGGGAACGGGCGAGTGTAAGGGGAACGGGCAAGTGTGTAAGGGGAACAGGCGAGTGTAAGGGGAACAGGCGAGAGTGTAAGGGGAACAGGCGAGTGTAAGGGGAACAGGCGAGAGTGTAAGGGGAACAGGCGAGTGTAAGGGGAACAGGCGAGTGTAAGGGGAACAGGCGAGTGTGTAAGGGGAACAGGCGAGTGTGTAAGGGGAACAGGCGAGTGTGTAAGGGGAACAGGCGAGTGCAAGAAATAAAGGCGAGTGTAAGGGGAACAGGCGAGTGTAAGGGGAACGGGCGAGTGTAAGGGGAAAAGGCGAGAGTGTAAGGGGAACAGGCGAGTGTGTAAGGGGAACAGGCGAGTGTAAGGGGAACAGGTGAGAGTGTAAGGGGAACAGGCGAGTGTAAGGGGAACAGGCGAGTGTAAGGGGAACAGGCAAGTGTGTAAGGGGAACAGGCGAGAGTGTAAGGGGAACAGGCGAGAGTGTAAGGGGAACGGGCGAGTGTAAGGGGAACGGGCGAGAGTAAGGGGAACGGGCGAATGTAAGGGGAATGGGCAAGTGTGTAAGGGGAATAGGCGAGTGTAAGGGGAACAGGCGAGAGTGTAAGGGGAACAGGCGAGTGTAAGGGGAACAGGCGAGTGTGTAAGGGGAACAGGCGAGTGTGTAAGGGGAACAGGCGAGTGTGTAAGGGGAACAGGCGAGTGTGTAAGGGGAACAGGCGAGTGTAAGAAATAAAGGCGAGTGTAAGGGGAACAGGCGAGTGTAAGGGGAACAGGCGAGTGTAAGGGGAACGGGCGAGTGTAAGGGGAAAAGGCGAGAGTGTAAGGGGAACAGGCGAGTGTGTAAGGGGAACAGGCGAGTGTAAGGGGAACAGGCGAGTGTGTAAGGGGAACAGGCGAGTGTGTAAGGGGAACAGGCGAGTGTAAGGGGAACAGGCGAGTGTAAGGGGAACAGGCGAGTGTAAGGGGAACAGGCGAGTGTAAGGGGAACAGGCGAGAGTGTAAGGGGAACAGGCGAGAGTGTAAGGGGAACAGGCGAGAGTGTAAGGGGAACAGGCGAGAGTGTAAGGGGAATAGGCGAGTGTAAGAGGAACAGGCGAGTGTGTAAGGGGAACAGGCGAGTGTGTAAGGGGAACAGGCGAGAGTGTAAGGGGAACAGGCGAGAGTGTAAGGGGAACAGGCGAGAGTGTAAGGGGAACAGGCGAGAGTGTAAGGGGAACAGGCGAGAGTGTAAGGGGAACAGGCGAGTGTAAGGGGAACAGGCGAGTGTAAGGGGAACAGGCGAGTGTAAGGGGTACAGGCGAGTGTAAGGGGAACAGGCGAGTGTGTAAGGGGAACAGGCGAGTGTGTAAGGGGAACAGGCGAGTGTAAGGGGAACAGGCGAGTGTAAGGGGAACAGGCGAGTGTAAGGGGAACAGGCGAGTGTAAGGGGAACAGGCGAATGTGTAAGGGGAACAGGCGAGTGTGTAAGGGGAACAGGCGAGTGTGTAAGGGGAACAGGCGAGTGTAAGAAATAAAGGCGAGTGTAAGGGGAACAGGCGAGTGTAAGGGGAACGGGCGAGTGTAAGGGAACGGGCGAGTGTAAGGGGAAAAGGCGAGAGTGTAAGGGGAACAGGCGAGTGTGTAAGGGGAACAGGCGAGTGTAAGGGGAACAGGCGAGTGTGTAAGGGGAACAGGCGAGTGTAAGGGGAACAGGCAAGTGTAAGGGGAACAGGCGAGTGTAAGGGGAACAGGCGAGTGTAAGGGGAACAGGCGAGAGTGTAAGGGGAACAGGCGAGAGTGTAAGGGGAACAGGCGAGTGTAAGAGGAACAGGCGAGTGTGTAAGGGGAACAGGCGAGAGTGTAAGGGGAACAGGCGAGAGTGTAAGGGGAACAGGCGAGAGTGTAAGGGGAACAGGCGAGAGTGTAAGGGGAACAGGCGAGAGTGTAAGGGGAACAGGCGAGAGTGTAAGGGGAACAGGCGAGTGTAAGGGGAACAGGCGAGTGTAAGGGGTACAGGCGAGTGTAAGGGGAACAGGCGAGTGTGTAAGGGGAACAGGCGAGTGTGTAAGGGGAACAGGCGAGTGTAAGGGGAACAGGCGAGTGTAAGGGGAACAGGCGAGTGTAAGGGGAAAAGGCGAGTGTAAGGGGAACAGGCGAGTGTGTAAGGGGAACAGGCGAGAGTGTAAGGGGAACAGGCGAGAGTGTAAGGGGAACAGGCGAGAGTGTAAGGGGAACGGGCGAGTGTAAGGGGAACAGGCGAGTGTAAGGGGAACAGGCGAGAGTGTAAGGGGAACAGGCGAGTGTAAGGGGAACAGGCGAGTGTGTAAGGGGAACAGGCGAGTGTGTAAGGGGAACAGGCGAGTGTGTAAGGGGAACAGGCAAGTGCAAGAAATAAAGGCGAGTGTAAGGGGAACAGGCGAGTGTAAGGGGAACGGGCGAGTGTAAGGGGAAAAGGCGAGAGTGTAAGGGGAACAGGCGAGTGTGTAAGGGGAACAGGCGAGTGTAAGGGGAACAGGCGAGAGTGTAAGGGGAACAGGCGAGTGTAAGGGGAACAGGCGAGTGTGTAAGGGGAACAGGCGAGAGTGTAAGGGGAACAGGCGAGAGTGTAAGGGGAACGGGCGAGTGTAAGGGGAACGGGCGAGAGTAAGGGGAACGGGCGAATGTAAGGGGAACGGGCAAGTGTGTAAGGGGAATAGGCGAGTGTAAGGGGAACAGGCGAGAGTGTAAGGGGAACAGGCGAGTGTAAGGGGAACAGGCGAGTGTAAGGGGAACAGGCGAGTGTGTAAGGGGAACAGGCGAGTGTGTAAGGGGAACAGGCGAGTGTGTAAGGGGAACAGGCGAGTGTAAGAAATAAAGGCGAGTGTAAGGGGAACAGGCGAGTGTAAGGGGAACAGGCGAGTGTAAGGGGAACGGGCGAGTGTAAGGGGAAAAGGCGAGAGTGTAAGGGGAACAGGCGAGTGTGTAAGGGGAACAGGCGAGTGTAAGGGGAACAGGCGAGTGTGTAAGGGGAACAGGCGAGTGTGTAAGGGGAACAGGCGAGTGTAAGGGGAACAGGCGAGTGTAAGGGGAACAGGCGAGTGTAAGGGGAACAGGCGAGTGTAAGGGGAACAGGAGAGAGTGTAAGGGGAACAGGCGAGAGTGTAAGGGGAATAGGCGAGTGTAAGAGGAACAGGCGAGTGTGTAAGGGGAACAGGCGAGTGTGTAAGGGGAACAGGCGAGAGTGTAAGGGGAACAGGCGAGAGTGTAAGGGGAACAGGCGAGAGTGTAAGGGGAACAGGCGAGAGTGTAAGGGGAACAGGCGAGTGTGTAAGGGGAACAGGCGAGTGTGTAAGGGGAACAGGCGAGTGTGTAAGGGGAACGGGCGAGAGTGTAAGGGGAACGGGCGAGAGTGTAAGGGGAACGGGCGAGAGTGTAAGGGGAACGGGCGAATGTAAGGGGAACGGGCGAGTGTAAGGGGAACGGGCGAGTGTGTAAGGGGAACAGGCGAGAGTGTAAGGGGAACAGGCGAGAGTGTAAGGGGAACAGGCGAGTGTAAGGGGAACAGGCGAGTGTAAGGGGAACAGGCGAGTGTGTAAGGGGAACAGGCGAGTGTGTAAGGGGAACAGGCGAGTGTGTAAGGGGAACAGGCGAGTGTAAGAAATAAAGGCGAGTGTAAGGGGAACAGGCGAGTGTAAGGGGAACGGGCGAGTGTAAGGGGAACGGGCGAGTGTAAGGGGAAAAGGCGAGAGTGTAAGGGGAACAGGCGAGTGTGTAAGGGGAACAGGCGAGTGTAAGGGGAACAGGCGAGTGTGTAAGGGGAACAGGCGAGTGTAAGGGGAACAGGCGAGTGTAAGGGGAACAGGCGAGTGTAAGGGGAACAGGCGAGTGTAAGGGGAACAGGCGAGAGTGTAAGGGGAACAGGCGAGAGTGTAAGGGGAACAGGCGAGTGTAAGAGGAACAGGCGAGTGTGTAAGGGGAACAGGCGAGTGTGTAAGGGGAACAGGCGAGAGTGTAAGGGGAACAGGCGAGAGTGTAAGGGGAACAGGCGAGAGTGTAAGGGGAACAGGCGAGTGTAAGGGGAACAGGCGAGTGTAAGGGGAACAGGCGAGTGTAAGGGGAACAGGCGAGTGTAAGGGGAACAGGCGAGTGTAAGGGGAACAGGCGAGTGTGTAAGGGGAACAGGCGAGTGTAAGGGGAACAGGCGAGTGTAAGGGGAACAGGCGAGTGTAAGGGGAAAAGGCGAGTGTAAGGGGAACAGGCGAGTGTGTAAGGGGAACAGGCGAGAGTGTAAGGGGAACAGGCGAGAGTGTAAGGGGAACAGGCGAGAGTGTAAGGGGAACGGGCGAGTGTAAGGGGAACAGGCGAGTGTAAGGGGAACAGGCGAGAGTGTAAGGGGAACAGGCGAGAGTGTAAGGGGAACAGGCGAGATTGTAAGGGGAACAGGCGAGAGTGTAAGGGGAACAGGCGAGTGTAAGGGGAACAGGCGAGTGTAAGGGGAACAGGCGAGTGTAAGGGGAACAGGCGAGTGTAAGGGGAACAGGCGAGTGTGTAAGGGGAACAGGCGAGTGTGTAAGGGGAACAGGCGAGTGTGTAAGGGGAACAGGCGAGTATAAGGGGAACAGGCGAGTGTAAGGGGAACAGGCGAGTGTAAGGGGAAAAGGCGAGTGTAAGGGGAACAGGCGAGTGCGTAAGGGGAACAGGCGAGAGTGTAAGGGGAACAGGCGAGAGTGTAAGGGGAACAGGCGAGAGTGTAAGGGGAACGGGCGAGTGTAAGGGGAACAGGCGAGTGTAAGGGGAACAGGCGAGAGTGTAAGGGGAACAGGCGAGTGTAAGGGGAACAGGCGAGTGTGTAAGGGGAACAGGCGAGTGTGTAAGGGGAACAGGCGAGTGTGTAAGGGGAACAGGCGAGTGCAAGAAATAAAGGCGAGTGTAAGGGGAACAGGCGAGTGTAAGGGGAACGGGCGAGTGTAAGGGGAAAAGGCGAGAGTGTAAGGGGAACAGGCGAGTGTGTAAGGGGAACAGGCGAGTGTAAGGGGAACAGGCGAGAGTGTAAGGGGAACAGGCGAGTGTAAGGGGAACAGGCGAGTGTAAGGGGAACAGGCGAGTGTGTAAGGGGAACAGGCGAGAGTGTAAGGGGAACAGGCGAGAGTGTAAGGGGAACGGGCGAGTGTAAGGGGAACGGGCGAGAGTAAGGGGAACAGGCGAGTGTGTAAGGGGAACAGGCGAGTGTGTAAGGGGAACAGGCGAGCGTGTAAGGGGAACAGGCGAGTGTAAGAAATAAAGGCGAGTGTAAGGGGAACAGGCGAGTGTAAGGGGAACAGGCGAGTGTAAGGGGAACGGGCGAGTGTAAGGGGAAAAGGCGAGAGTGTAAGGGGAACAGGCGAGTGTGTAAGGGGAACAGGCGAGTGTGTAAGGGGAACAGGCGAGTGTAAGGGGAACAGGCGAGTGTGTAAGGGGAACAGGCGAGTGTAAGGGGAACGGGCGAGTGTAAGGGGAAAAGGCGAGAGTGTAAGGGGAACAGGCGAGTGTGTAAGGGGAACAGGCGAGTGTGTAAGGGGAACAGGCGAGTGTAAGGGGAACAGGCGAGTGTGTAAGGGGAACAGGCGAGTGTAAGGGGAACAGGCGAGTGTAAGAGAAACAGGCGAGTGTAAGGGGAACGGGCGAGTGTAAGGGGAAAAGGCGAGAGTGTAAGGGGAACAGGCGAGTGTGTAAGGGGAACAGGCGAGTGTGTAAGGGGAACAGGCGAGTGTGTAAGGGGAACAGGCGAGTGTAAGGGGAACAGGCGAGTGTAAGGGGAACAGGCGAGTGTAAGGGGAACAGGCGAGTGTAAGGGGAACAGGCGAGAGTGTAAGGGGAACAGGCGAGAGTGTAAGGGGAATAGGCGAGTGTAAGAGGAACAGGCGAGTGTGTAAGGGGAACAGGCGAGTGTGTAAGGGGAACAGGCGAGAGTGTAAGGGGAACAGGCGAGAGTGTAAGGGGAACAGGCGAGAGTGTAAGGGGAACAGGCGAGAGTGTAAGGGGAACAGGCGAGAGTGTAAGGGGAACAGGCGAGAGTGTAAGGGGAACAGGCGAGAGTGTAAGGGGAACAGGCGAGTGTAAGGGGAACAGTCGAGTGTGTAAGGGGAACAGGCGAGTGTGTAAGGGGAACAGGCGAGTGTAAGGGGAACAGGCGAGTGTAAGGGGAACAGGCGAGTGTAAGGGGAAAAGGCGAGTGTAAGGGGAACAGGCGAGTGTGTAAGGGGAACAGGCGAGTGTGTAAGGGGAACAGGCGAGAGTGTAAGGGGAATAGGCGAGAGTGTAAGGGGAACAGGCGAGAGTGTAAGGGGAACGGGCGAGTGTAAGGGGAACGGGCGAGTGTAAGGGGAACGGGCGAGTGTAAGGGGAACGAGCGAGTGTAAGGGGATAAGGGGAAGGTGCGAGTGTAAGGGGAACGGGCGAGTGTAAGGGGAAGAGGCGAGTGAAAGGGGAACAGGCGAGTGTGTAAGGGGAACAGGCGAGTGTGTAAGGGGAACAGGCGAGTGTGTAAGGGGAACGGGCGAGTGTGTAAGGGGAACGGGCGAGTGTGTAAGGGGAACGGGCGAGTGTGTAAGGGGAACGGGCGAGAGTGTAAGGGGAACGGGCGAGAGTGTAAGGGGAACGGGCGAGAGTGTAAGGGGAACGGGCGAGAGTGTAAGGGGAACGGGCGAATGTAAGGGGAACGGGCGAATGTAAGGGGAACGGGCGAGTGTAAGGGGAACGGGCGAGTGTGTAAGGGGAACAGGCGAGTGTAAGGGGAACAGGCGAGAGTGTAAGGGGAACAGGCGAGTGTAAGGGGAACAGGCGAGTGTAAGGGGAACAGGCGAGTGTGTAAGGGGAACAGGCGAGTGTGTAAGGGGAACAGGCGAGTGTGTAAGGGGAACAGGCGAGTGTAAGAAATAAAGGCGAGTGTAAGGGGAACAGGCGAGTGTAAGGGGAACGGGCGAGTGTAAGGGGAACGGGCGAGTGTAAGGGGAAAAGGCGAGAGTGTAAGGGGAACAGGCGAGTGTGTAAGGGGAACAGGCGAGTGTAAGGGGAACAGGCGAGAGTGTAAGGGGAACAGGCGAGTGTAAGGGGAATAGGCGAGTGTAAGAGGAACAGGCGAGTGTGTAAGGGGAACAGGCGAGAGTGTAAGGGGAACAGGCGAGTGTAAGGGGAACAGGCGAGTGTAAGGGGAACAGTCGAGTGTGTAAGGGGAACAGGCGAGTGTGTAAGGGGAACAGGCTAGTGTAAGGGGAACAGGCGAGTGTAAGGGGAACAGGCGAGTGTAAGGGGAAAAGGCGAGTGTAAGGGGAACAGGCGAGTGTGTAAGGGGAACAGGCGAGAGTGTAAGGGGAACAGGCGAGAGTGTAAGGGGAACAGGCGAGAGTGTAAGGGGAACGGGCGAGTGTAAGGGGAACGGGCGAGTGTAAGGGGAACGGGCGAGTGTAAGGGGATAATGGGAAGGTGCGAGTGTAAGGGGAACGGGCGAGTGTAAGGGGAAGAGGCGAGTGTAAGGGGAAGAGGCGAGAGTGTAAGGGGAACAGGCGAGTGTGTAAGGGGAACAGGCAAGTGTGTAAGGGGAACAGGCGAGTGTGTAAGGGGAACAGGCGAGTGTAAGAAATAAAGGCGAGTGTAAGGGGAACAGGCGAGTGTAAGGGGAACGGGCGAGTGTAAGGGGAACGGGCGAGTGTAAGGGGAAAAGGCGAGAGTGTAAGGGGAACAGGCGAGTGTGTAAGGGGAACAGGCGAGTGTAAGGGGAACAGGCGAGTGTGTAAAGGGAACAGGCGAGTGTAAGGGGAACAGGCAAGTGTAAGGGGAACAGGCGAGAGTGTAAGGGGAACAGGCGAGAGTGTAAGGGGAATAGGCGAGTGTAAGAGGAACAGGCGAGTGTGTAAGGGGAACAGGCGAGAGTGTAAGGGGAACAGGCGAGAGTGTAAGGGGAACAGGCGAGAGTGTAAGGGGAACAGGCGAGAGTGTAAAGGGAACAGGCGAGTGTAAGGGGAACAGGCGAGTGTAAGGGGAACAGGCGAGTGTAAGGGGAACAGTCGAGTGTGTAAGGGGAACAGGCGATTGTGTAAGGGGAACAGGCGAGTGTAAGGGGAAAAGGCGAGTGTAAGGGGAACAGGCGAGTGTGTAAGGGGAACAGGCGAGTGTGTAAGGGGAACAGGCGAGAGTGTAAGGGGAACAGGCGAGAGTGTAAGGGGAACGGGCGAGTGTAAGGGGAACGGGCGAGTGTAAGGGGAACGGGCGAGTGTAAGGGGATAAGGGGAAGGTGCGAGTGTAAGGGGAACGGGCGAGTGTAAGGGGAAGAGGCGAGTGTAAGGGGAACAGGCGAGAGTGTAAGGGGAACAGGCGAGTGTGTGAGGGGAACAGGCGAGTGTGTAAGGGGAACAGGCGAGTGTGTAAGGGGAACAGGCGAGTGTGTAAGGGGAACAGGCGAGTGTGTAAGGGGAACGGGCGAGTGTGTAAGGGGAACGGGCGAGAGTGTAAGGGGAACGGGCGAGAGTGTAAGGGGAACGGGCGAGAGTGTAAGGGGAACGGGCGAGAGTGTAAGGGGAACGGGCGAGTGTAAGGGGAACGGGCGAGTGTGTAAGGGGAACAGGCGAGAGTGTAAGGGGAACAGGCGAGAGTGTAAGGGGAACAGGCGAGAGTGTAAGGGGAACAGGCGAGTGTGTAAGGGGAACAGGCGAGTGTAAGAGAAACAGGCGAGTGTAAGGGGAACGGGCGAGAGTAAGGGGAAAAGGCGAGAGTGTAAGGGGAACAGGCGAGAGTTTAAGGGGAACAGGCGAGTGTGTAAGGGGAATAGGCGAGTGTAAGGGGAACAGGCGAGAGTGTAAGGGGAACAGGCGAGTGTAAGGGGAACAGGCGAGTGTAAGGGGAACAGGCGAGTGTGTAAGGGGAACAGGCGAGCGTGTAAGGGGAACAGGCGAGTGTAAGAAATAAAGGCGAGTGTAAGGGGAACAGGCGAGTGTAAGGGGAACAGGCGAGTGTAAGGGGAACGGGCGAGTGTAAGGGGAAAAGGCGAGAGTGTAAGGGGAACAGGCGAGTGTGTAAGGGGAACAGGCGAGTGTAAGGGGAACAGGCGAGTGTGTAAGGGGAACAGGCGAGTGTAAGGGGAACAGGCAAGTGTAAGGGGAACAGGCGAGTGTAAGAGAAACAGGCGAGTGTAAGGGGAACGGGCGAGTGTAAGGGGAAAAGGCGAGAGTGTAAGGGGAACAGGCGAGAGTTTAAGGGGAACAGGCGAGTGTGTAAGGGGAATAGGCGAGTGTAAGGGGAACAGGCGAGAGTGTAAGGGGAACAGGCGAGAGTGTAAGGGGAACAGGCGAGTGTAAGGGGAACAGGCGAGTGTAAGGGGAACAGGCGAGAGTGTAAGGGGAACAGGCGAGTGTAAGGGGAACAGGTGAGTGTGTAAGGGGAACAGGCAAGAGTGTAAGGGGAACAGGCGAGAGTGTAAGGGGAACAGGCGAGAGTGTAAGGGGAACAGGCGAGTGTAAGGGGAACAGGCGAATGTAAGGGGAACAGGCGAGTGTAAGGGGAACAGGCGAGTGTAAGGGGAACAGACGAGTGTAAGGGGAACAGGCGAGTGTGTAAGGGGAACAGGCGAGTGTAAGGGGAACAGGCGAGTGTAAGGGGAACAGGCGAGTGTGTAAGGGGAACAGGCGAGTGTGTAAGGGGAACAGGCGAGTGTGTAAGGGGAACAGGCGAGTGTGTAAGGGGAACAGGCGAGTGTGTAAGGGGAACAGGCGAGTGTGTACGGGGAAGAGGCGAGAGTGTAAGGGGATCAGGCGAGTGTAAGGGGAACAGGCGAGAGTGTAAGGGGAACAGGCGAGTGTGTAAGGGGAACAGGCGAGTGTGTAAGGGGAACAGGCGAGTGTTTAAGGGGAACAGGCGAGTGTGTAAGGGGAACAGGCGAGTGTGTAAGGGGAACATGCGAGTGTGTAAGGGGAACAGGTGAGTGTAAGAAATAAAGGCGAGTGTAAGGGGAACAGGCGAGTGTAAGAGAAACAGGCGAGTGTAAGGGGAACGGGCGAGTGTAAGGGGAAAAGGCGAGAGTGTAAGGGGAACAGGCGAGAGTTTAAGGGGAACAGGCGAGTGTATAAGGGGAATAGGCGAGTGTAAGGGGAACAGGCGAGAGTGTAAGGGGAACAGGCGAGAGTGTAAGGGGAACAGGCGAGTGTAAGGGGAACAGGCGAGTGTAAGGGGAACAGGCGAGTGTAAGGGGAACAGGCGAGAGTGTAAGGGGAACAGGCGAGTGTAAGGGGAACAGGTGAGTGTGTAAGGGGAACAGGCAAGAGTGTAAGGGGAACAGGCGAGAGTGTAAGGGGAACAGGCGAGAGTGTAAGGGGAACAGGCGAGTGTAAGGGGAACAGGCGAATGTAAGGGGAACAGGCGAGTGTAAGGGGAACAGGCGAGTGTAAGGGGAACAGACGAGTGTAAGGGGAACAGGCGAGTGTGTAAGGGGAACAGGCGAGTGTAAGTGGAACAGGCGAGTGTAAGGGGAACAGGCGAGTGTGTAAGGGGAACAGGCGAGTGTGTAAGGGGAACAGGCGAGTGTGTAAGGGGAACAGGCGAGTGTGTAAGGGGAACAGGCGAGTGTGTAAGGGGAACAGGCGAGTGTGTACGGGGAACAGGCGAGAGTGTAGGGGGATCAGGCGAGTGTAAGGGGAACAGGCGAGAGTGTAAGGGGAACAGGCGAGTGTGTAAGGGGAACAGGCGAGTGTGTAAGGGGAACAGGCGAGTGTTTAAGGGGAACAGGCGAGTGTGTAAGGGGAACAGGCGAGTGTGTAAAGGGAACAGGCGAGTGTGTAAGGGGAACAGGCGAGTGTAAGAAATAAAGGCGAGTGTAAGGGGAACAGGCGAGTGTAAGGGGAACAGGTGAGTGTAAGGGGAATGGGCGAGTGTAAGGGGAACGGGCGAGTGTAAGGGGATAAGGGGAACGGGCGAGTGTAAGGGGAACAGGCGAGTGTAAGGGGAACAGGCGAGAGTGTAAGGGGAACAGGCGAGAGTGTAAGGGGAACAGGCGAGTGTAAGGGGAACAGGCGAGTGTAAGGGGAACAGGCGAGTGTAAGGGGAACAGGCGAGTGTGTAAGGGGAACAGGCGAGTGTGTAAGGGGAACAGGCGAGAGTGTAAGGGGAACAGGCGAGAGTGTAAGGGGAACAGGCGAGAGTGTAAGGGGAACAGGCGAGAGTGTAAGGGGAACAGGCGAGTGTAAGGGGAACAGGCGAGTGTAAGGGGAACAGGCGAGTGTAAGGGGAACAGGCGAGTGTAAGGGGAACAGTCGAGTGTGTAAGGGGAAAAGGCGAGTGTGTAAGGGGAACAGGCGTGTGTAAGGGGAACAGGCGAGTGTAAGGGGAACAGGCGAGTGTGTAAGGGGAACAGGCGAGTGTGTAAGGGGAACAGGCGAGTGTGTAAGGGGAACGGGCGAGTGTAAGGGGAACGGGCGAGTGTGTAAGGGGAACGGGCGAGTGTAAGGGGAACGGGCGAGAGTGTAAGGGGAACAGGCGAGAGTGTAAGGGGAACAGGCGAGAGTGTAAGGGGAACAGGCGAGAGTGTAAGGGGAACAGGCGAGTGTAAGGGGAACAGGCGAGTGTAAGGGGAACAGGCGAGAGTGTAAGGGGAACAGGCGAGTGTAAGGGGAACAGGCGAGTGTGTAAGGGGAACAGGCGAGAGTGTAAGGGGAGCAGGCGAGAGTGTAAGGGGAACAGGCGAGAGTGTAAGGGGAACAAGCGAGAGTGTAAGGGGAACAGGCGAGTGTAAGGGGAACAGGCGAGTGTAAGGGGAACAGGCGAGTGTAAGGGGAACAGGCGAGTGTGTAAGGGGAACAGGCGAGTGTGGAAGGGGAACAGGCGAGTGTGTAAGGGGAACAGGCAAGTGTGTAAGGGGAACAGGCGAGTGTAAGAAATAAAGGCGAGTGTAAGGGGAACAGGCGAGTGTAAGGGGAACGGGCGAGTGTAAGGGGAACGGGCGAGTGTAAGGGGATAAGGGGAACGGGCGAGTGTAAGGGGAACGGGTGAGTGTAAGGGGAACGGGCAAGTGTGTAAGGGGAACAGGCGAGTGTAAGGGGAACAGGCGAGAGTGTAAGGGGAACAGGCGAGTGTAAGGGGAACAGGCGAGTGTAAGGGGAACAGGCGAGTGTGTAAGGGGAACAGGCGAGTGTAAGGGGAATGGGCGAGTGTAAGGGGAACGGGCGAGTGTGTAAGGGGAACAGGCGAGTGTAAGGGGAACAGGCGAGAGTGTAAGGGGAACAGGCGAGTGTGTAAGGGGAACAGGCGAGTGTGTAAGGGGAACAGGCGAGTGTGTAAGGGGAACAGGCGAGTGTGTAAGGGGAACAGGCGAGTGTAAGGGGAACGGGCGAGTGTAAGGGGAACGGGCAAGTGTGTAAGGGGAACAGGCGAGTGTAAGGGGAACAGGCGAGAGTGTAAGGGGAACAGGCGAGTGTAAGGGGAACAGGCGAGTGTAAGGGGAACAGGCGAGTGTGTAAGGGGAACAGGCGAGTGTAAGAAATAAAGGCGAGTGTAAGGGGAACAGGCGAGTGTAAGGGGAACGGGCGAGTGTAAGGGGAAAAGGCGAGAGTGTAAGGGGAACAGGCGAGTGTAAGGGGAACAGGCGAGAGTGTAAGGGGAACAGGCGAGTGTAAGGGGAACAGGCGAGTGTAAGGGGAACAGGCGAGTGTGTAAGGGGAACAGGCGAGAGTGTAAGGGGAACAGGCGAGAGTGTAAGGGGAACGGGCGAGTATAAGGGGAACGGGCGAGAGTAAGGGGAACGGGCAAGTGTGTAAGGGGAACAGGCGAGTGTAAGGGGAACAGGCGAGTGTGTAAGGGGAACAGGCGAGTGTGTAAGGGGAACAGGCGAGTGTGTAAGGGGAACAGGCGAGAGTGTAAGGGGAACAGGCAAGAGTGTAAGGGGAACAGGCAAGAGTGTAAGGGGAACGGGCGAGTGTAAGGGGAACGGGCGAGTGTAAGGGGAACGGGCAAGTGTGTAAGGGGAACAGGCGAGAGTGTAAGGGGAACAGGCGAGAGTGTAAGGGGAACAGGCGAGAGTGTAAGGGGAACAGGCGAGTGTAAGGGGAACAGGCGAGTGTGCAAGGGGAACAGGCGAGTGTGTAAGGGGAACAGGCGAGTGTGTAAGGGGAACAGGCGAGTGCAAGAAATAAAGGCGAGTGTAAGGGGAACAGGCGAGTGTAAGGGGAACGGGCGAGTGTAAGGGTAAAAGGCGAGAGTGTAAGGGGAACAGGCGAGTGTTTAAGGGGAACAGGCGAGTGTGTAAGGGGAACAGGCGAGTGTGTAAGGGGAACATGCGAGTGTGTAAGGGGAACATGCGAGTGTGTAAGGGGAACAGGCGAGTGTAAGAAATAAAGGCGAGTGTAAGGGGAACAGGCGAGTGTAAGAGAAACAGGCGAGTGTAAGGGGAACGGGCGAGTGTAAGGGGAAAAGGCGAGAGTGTAAGGGGAACAGGCGAGAGTGTAAGGGGATCAGGCGAGTGTAAGGGGAACAGGCGAGAGTGTAAGGGGAACAGGCGAGTGTGTAAGGGGAACAGGCGAGTGTGTAAGGGGAACAGGCGAGTGTTTAAGGGGAACAGGCGAGTGTGTAAGGGGAACAGACGAGTGTGTAAGGGGAACATTCGAGTGTGTAAGGGGAACAGGCGAGTGTAAGAAATAAAGGCGAGTGTAAGGGGAACAGGCGAGTGTAAGAGAAACAGGCGAGTGTAAGGGGAACGGGCGAGTGTAAGGGGAAAAGGCGAGAGTGTAAGGGGAACAGGCGAGAGTTTAAGGGGAACAGGCGAGTGTATAAGGGGAATAGGCGAGTGTAAGGGGAACAGGCGAGAGTGTAAGGGGAACAGGCAAGAGTGTAAGGGGAACAGGCGAGTGTAAGGGGAACAGGCGAGTGTAAGGGGAACAGGCGAGTGTAAGGGGAACAGGCGAGAGTGTAAGGGGAACAGGCGAGTGTAAGGGGAACAGGTGAGTGTGTAAGGGGAACAGGCAAGAGTGTAAGGGGAACAGGCGAGAGTGTAAGGGGAACAGGCGAGAGTGTAAGGGGAACAGGCGAGTGTAAGGGGAACAGGCGAATGTAAGGGGAACAGGCGAGTGTAAGGGGAACAGGCGAGTGTAAGGGGAACAGACGAGTGTAAGGGGAACAGGCGAGTGTGTAAGGGGAACAGGCGAGTGTAAGTGGAACAGGCGAGTGTAAGGGGAACAGGCGAGTGTGTAAGGGGAACAGGCGAGTGTGTAAGGGGAACAGGCGAGTGTGTAAGGGGAACAGGCGAGTGTGTAAGGGGAACAGGCGAGTGTGTAAGGGGAACAGGCGAGTGTGTACGGGGAACAGGCGAGAGTGTAAGGGGATCAGGCGAGTGTAAGGGGAACAGGCGAGAGTGTAAGGGGAACAGGCGAGTGTGTAAGGGGAACAGGCGAGTGTGTAAGGGGAACAGGCGAGTGTGTAAGGGGAACAGGCGAGTGTGTAAGGGGAACAGGCGAGTGTGTAAAGGGAACAGGCGAGTGTGTAAGGGGAACAGGCGAGTGTAAGAAATAAAGGCGAGTGTAAGGGGAACAGGCGAGTGTAAGGGGAACAGGTGAGTGTAAGGGGAATGGGCGAGTGTAAGGGGAATGGGCGAGTGTAAGGGGATAAGGGGAACGGGCGAGTGTAAGGGGAACAGGCGAGTGTAAGGGGAACAGGCGAGAGTGTAAGGGGAACAGGCGAGTGTGTAAGGGGAACAGGCGAGTGTGTAAGGGGAACAAGCGAGTGTGCAAGAGGAACAGACGAGTGTGTAAGGGAAACAGGCGAGTGTGTAAGGGGAAGAGGCGAGAGTGTAAGGGAAACAGGCGAGAGTGTAAAGGGAACGGGCGAGTGTAAGGGGAACGGGCAAGTGTAAGGGGAACGGGCGAGTGTAAGGGGAACGGGCAAGTGTGTAAGGGGAACAGGCGAGTGTAAGGGGAACAGGCGAGAGTGTAATGGGAACAGGCGAGTGTAAGGGGAACAGGCGAGTGTGTAAGGGGAACAGGCGAGTGTGTAAGGGGAACAGGCGAATGTGTAAGGGGAACAGGCGAGTGTGAAAGGGGAACAGGCGAGTGTAAGACATAAAGGCAAGTGTAAGGGGAACAGGCGAGTGTAAGGGGAACAGGCGAGTGTAAGGGGAACGAACGGGCGAGTGTAAGGGGAAAAGGCGAGAGTGTAAGGGGAACAGGCGAGTGTGTAAGGGGAACAGGCGAGTGTAAGGGGAACAGGCGAGAGTGTAAGGGGAACAGGCGAGTGTAAGGGGAACAGGCGAGTGTAAGGGGAACAGGCGAGTGTAAGGGGAACAGGCGAGTGTAAGGGGAACAGGCGAGCGTGTAAGGGGAACAGGCGAGTGTAAGAGGAACAGGCGAGTGTGTAAGGGGAACAGGCGAGTGTGTAAGGGGAACAGGCGAGAGTGTAAGGGGAACAGGCGAGAGTGTAGGGGGAACAGGCGAGAGTGTAAGGGGAACAGGCGAGAGTGTAAGGGGAACAGGCGAGTGTAAGGGGAACAGGCGAGTGTAAGGGGAACAGGCGAGTGTAAGGGGAACAGGCGAGTGTGTAAGGGGAACAAGCGAGTGTGTAAGGGGAACAGGCGAGTGTAAGGGGAACAGGCGAGTGTAAGGGGAACAGGCGAGTGTAAGGGGAACAATGTATGGGTACTGAAGTACCTCCAGCCCTACCTGTATGACAGAGCGTTTACTCTAATAACTGATCACAATGTATGGGTACTGAAGGACCTCCAGCCCTATCTGTATGATAGAGCGTTTACTCTAATAACTGATCACAATGTATGGATACTGAAGGACCTCCAGCCCTACCTGTATGATAGAGCATTTACTCTAATAACTGATCACAATGTATGGGTACTGAAGGACCTCCAGCCCTACCTGTATGACAGAGCGCTTACTCTAATAACTGATCACAATGTGTGGGTACTGAAGGACCTCCAGCCCTATCTGTATGACAGAGCGTTTACTCTAATAACTGATCACAATGTATGGGTACTGAAGGACCTCCAGCCCTACCTGTATGATAGAGCGTTTACTCTAATAACTGATCACATTGTATGGGTACTGAAGGACCTCCAGCCCTACCTGTATAATAGAGCGTATACTCTAATAACTGATCACAATGTGTGGATACTGAAGGACCTCCAGCCCTACCTGTATGACAGAGTGTTTACTCTAATAACTGATCACAATGTATGGGTACTGAAGGACCTCCAGCCCTACCTGTATGACAGAGCGCTTACTCTAATAACTGATCACAATGTATGGGTACTGAAGGACATCCAGCCCTACCTGTATGATAGAGCGTTTACTCTAATAACTGATCACAATGTATGGGTACTGAAGGACCTCCAGCCCTACTGTACCTGTATGACAGAGCGCTTACTCTAATAACTGATCACAATGTATGGATACTGAAGGACCTCCAGCCCTACCTGTATGACAGAGCGTTTACTCTAATAACTGATCACAATGTATGGATACTGAAGAACCTCCAGCCCTACCTGTATGGCAGAGCGTTTACTCTAATAACTGATCACAATGTATGGGTACTGAAGGACCTCCAGCCCTACCTGTATGACAGAGCGCTTACTCTAATAACTGATCACAATGTGTGGGTACTGAAGGACCTCCAGCCCTACCTGTATGACAGAGCGTTTACTCTAATAACTGACCAGAATGTATGGGTACTGAAGGACCTCCAGCCCTACCTGTATGACAGAGCGTTTACTCTAATAACTGATCACAATGTATGGGTACTGAAGGACCTCCAGCCCTACCTGTATGATAGAGAGTTTACTCTAATAACTGATCACAATGTATGGGTACTGAAGGACCTCCAGCCCTACCTGTATGATAGAGCGTTTACTCTAATAACTGATCACAATGTATGGGTACTGAAGGACCTCCAGCCCTACCTGTATGGGTACTGAAGGACCTCCAGCCCTACCTGTATGATAGAGTGTTTACTCTAATAACTGATCACAATGTTTGGGTACTGTAGGACCTCCAGCCCTACCTGTATGACAGAGCGTTTACTCTAATAATTGATCACAATGTATGGGTACTGAAGGACCTCCAGCCCTACCTGTATGACAGAGCGTTTACTCTAATAACTGATCACAATGTATGGGTACTGAAGGACCTCCAGCCCTACCTGTATGATAGAGCGCTTACTCTAATAACTGATCACAATGTATGGGTACTGAAGGACCTCCAGCCCTACCTGTATGATAGAGCGTTTACTCTAATAACTGATTACCATGTATGGGTACTGAAGGACCTCCAGCCCTACCTGTATGCTAGAGCGCTTACTCTAATAACTGATCACAATGTATTGGTACTGAAGGACCTCCAGCCCTACCTGTATGACAGAGCGTTTACTCTAATAACTGATCACAATGTATGGATACTGAAGGACCTCCAGCCCTACCTGTATGATAGAGCGTTTACTCTAATAACTGATCACAATGTATGGATACTGAAGGACCTCCAGCCCTACCTGTATGATAGAGCGCTTACTCTAATAACTGATCACAATGTATGGGTACTGAAGGACCTCCAGCCCTACCTGTTTGATAGAGCGTTTACTCTAATAACTGATCACAATGTATGGGTACTGAAGGACCTCCAGCCCTACTTGTATGATAGAGCGCTTACTCTAATAACTGATCACAATGTATTGGTACTGAAGGACCTCCATCCCTACCTGTATGACAGAGCGTTTACTCTAATAACTGATCACAATGTATGGATACTGAAGGACCTCCAGCCCTACCTGTATGATAGAGCGTTTACTCTTATAACTGATCACAATGTATGGATACTGAAGGACCTCCAGCCCTACCTGTATGATAGAGCGTTTACTCTAATAACTGATCACAATGTATGGGTACTGAAGGACCTCCAGCCCTACCTGTATGACAAAGCGTTTACTCTAATAACTGATCACAATGTGTGGGTACTGAAGGACCTCCAGCCCTACCTGTATGATAGAGCGCTTACTCTAATAACTGATCACAATGTATGGGTCCTGAAGGACCTCCAGCCCTACCTGTATGACAGAGCGTTTACTCTAATAACTGATCACAATGTATGGGTACTGAAGGACCTCCAGCCCTACCTGTATGATAGAGCGCTTACTCTAATAACTGATCACAATGTATGGGTACTGAAGGACCTCCAGCCCTACCTGTATGATAGAGCGCTTACTCTAATAACTGATCACAATGTATGGGTACTGAAGGACCTCCAGCCCTACCTGTATGATAGAGCGTTTACTCTAATAACTGATCACAATGTATGGATACTGAAGGACCTCCAGCCCTACCTGTATGATAGAGCGCTTACTCTAATAACTGATCACAATGTATGGGTACTGAAGGACATCCAGCCCTACCTGTATGATAGAGCGTTTACTCTAATAACTGATTACAATATCGAGAGTGTAAGGGGAACAGGCGAGAGTGTAAGGGGAACAGGCGAGAGTGTAAGGGGAATAGGCGAGTGTAAGAGGAACAGGCGAGTGTGTAAGGGGAACAGGCGAGTGTGTAAGGGGAACAGGCGAGAGTGTAAGGGGAACAGGCGAGAGTAAGGGGAACAGGCGAGTGTAAGGGGAACAGTCGAGTGTGTAAGGGGAACAGGCGAGTGTGTAAGGGGAACAGGCGAGTGTGTAAGGGGAACAGGCGAGTGTAAGGGGAACAGGCGAGTGTAAGGGGAAAAGGCGAGTGTAAGGGGAACAGGCGAGTGTGTAAGAGGAACAGGCGAGAGTGTAAGGGGAACAGGCGAGAGTGTAAGGGGAACAGGCGAGAGTGTAAGGGGAACGGGCGAGTGTAAGGGGAACGGGCGAGTGTAAGGGGAACAGGCGAGAGTGTAAGGGGAACAGGTGAGTGTACGGGGTACAGGCGAGTGTAAGGGGAACAGGCGAGTGTGCAAGGGGAACAGGCGAGTGTGTAAGGGGAACAGGCGAGTGTGTAAGGGGAACAGGCGAGTGCAAGAAATAAAGGCGAGTGTAAGGGGAACAGGCGAGTGTAAGGGGAACGGGCGAGTGTGGAAGGGGAAAAGGCGAGAGTGTAAGGGGAACAGGCGAGTGTGTAAGGGGAACAGGCGAGTGTAAGGGGAACAGGCGAGAGTGTAAGGGGAACAGGCGAGTGTAAGGGGAACAGGCGAGTGTAAGGGGAACAGGCGAGTGTAAGGGGAACAGGCGAGTGTGTAAGGGGAACAGGCGAGAGTGTAAGGGGAACAGGCGAGAGTGTAAGGGGAACGGGCGAGTGTAAGGGGAACGGGCGAGAGTAAGGGGAACGGGCGAATGTAAGGGGAACGGGCAAGTGTGTAAGGGGAACAGGCGAGTGTAAGGGGAACAGGCGAGAGTGTAAGGGGAACAGGCGAGTGTAAGGGGAACAGGCGAGTGTAAGGGGAACAGGCGAGTGTGTAAGGGGAACAGGCGAGTGTGTAAGGGGAACAGGCGAGTGTGTAAGGGGAACAGGCGAGTGTAAGAAATAAAGGCGAGTGTAAGGGGAACAGGCGAGTGTAAGGGGAACAGGCGAGTGTAAGGGGAACGGGCGAGTGTAAGGGGAAAAGGCGAGAGTGTAAGGGGAACAGGCGAGTGTGTAAGGGGAACAGGCGAGTGTAAGGGGAACAGGCGAGTGTAAGGGGAACAGGCGAGTGTAAGGGGAACAGTCGAGTGTGTAAGGGGAACAGGCGAGTGTAAGGGGAAAAGGCGAGTGTAAGGGGAACAGGCGAGTGTGTAAGGGGAACAGGCGAGTGTGTAAGGGGAACAGGCGAGAGTGTAAGGGGAATAGGCGAGAGTGTAAGGGGAACAGGCGAGAGTGTAAGGGGAACGGGCGAGTGTAAGGGGAACGGGCGAGTGTAAGGGGATAAGGGGAAGGTGCGAGTGTAAGGGGAACGGGCGAGTGTAAGGGGAAGAGGCGAGCGTAAGGGGAACAGGCGAGTGTGTAAGGGGAACAGGCGAGTGTGTAAGGGGAACAGGCGAGTGTGTAAGGGGAACAGGCGAGTGTGTAAGGGGAACAGGCGAGTGTGTAAGGGGAACGGGCGAGTGTGTAAGGGGAACGGGCGAGAGTGTAAGGGGAACGGGCGAGAGTGTAAGGGGAATGGGCGAGAGTGTAAGGGGAACGGGCGAGAGTGTAAGGGGAACGGGCGAATGTAAGGGGAACGGGCGAGTGTAAGGGGAACGGGCGAGTGTGTAAGGGGAACAGGCGAGTGTAAGGGGAACAGGCGAGAGTGTAAGGGGAACAGGCGAGAGTGTAAGGGGAACAGGCGAGTGTAAGGGGAACAGGCGAGTGTGTAAGGGGAACAGGCGAGTGTGTAAGGGGAACAGGCGAGTGTGTAAGGGGAACAGGCGAGTGTGTAAGGGGAACAGGCGAGTGTAAGAAATAAAGGCGAGTGTAAGGGGAACAGGCGAGTGTAAGGGGAACGGGCGAGTGTAAGGGGAACGGGCGAGTGTAAGGGGAAAAGGCGAGAGTGTAAGGGGAACAGGCGAGTGTGTAAGGGGAACAGGCGAGTGTAAGGGGAACAGGCGAGTGTGTAAGGGGAACAGGCGAGTGTAAGGGGAACAGGCAAGTGTAAGGGGAACAGGCGAGTGTAAGGGGAACAGGCGAGTGTAAGGGGAACAGGCGAGTGTAAGGGGAACAGGCGAGAGTGTAAGGGGAACAGGCGAGAGTGTAAGGGGAACAGGCGAGAGTGTAAGGGGAATAGGCGAGTGTAAGAGGAACAGGCGAGTGTGTAAGGGGAACAGGCGAGTGTGTAAGGGGAACAGGCGAGAGTGTAAGGGGAACAGGCGAGAGTGTAAGGGGAACAGGCGAGAGTGTAAGGGGAACAGGCGAGAGTGTAAGGGGAACAGGCGAGTGTAAGGGGAACAGGCGAGTGTAAGGGGAACAGGCGAGTGTAAGGGGAACAGTCGAGTGTGTAAGGGGAACAGGCGAGTGTGTAAGGGGAACAGGCGAGTGTGTAAGGGGAACAGGCGAGTGTAAGGGGAACAGGCGAGTGTAAGGGGAAAAGGCGAGTGTAAGGGGAACAGGCGAGTGTGTAAGGGGAACAGGCGAGAGTGTAAGGGGAACAGGCGAGAGTGTAAGGGGAACAGGCGAGAGTGTAAGGGGAACGGGCGAGTGTAAGGGGAACGGGCGAGTGTAAGGGGAACGGGCGAGTGTAAGGGGATAAGGGGAAGGTACGAGTGTAAGGGGATAAGGGGAAGGTACGAGTGTAAGGGGAACGGGCGAGTGTAAGGGGAAGAGGCGAGTGTAAGGGGAACAGGAGAGAGTGTAAGGGGAACATGCGAGTGTGTAAGGGGAACAGGCGAGTGTGTAAGGGGAACAGGCGAGTGTGTAAGGGGAACAGGCGAGTGTGTAAGGGGAACAGGCGAGTGTGTAAGGGGAACGGGCGAGTGTGTAAGGGGAACGGGCGAGAGTGTAAGGGGAACGGGCGAGAGTGTAAGGGGAACGGGCGAGAGTGTAAGGGGAACGGGCGAGAGTGTAAGGGGAACGGGCGAGTGTAAGGGGAACGGGCGAGTGTGTAAGGGGAACAGGCGAGAGTGTAAGGGGAACAGGCGAGAGTGTAAGGGGAACAGGCGAGAGTGTAAGGGGAACAGGCGAGAGTGTAAGGGGAACAGGCGAGAGTGTAAGGGGAACAGGCGAGTGTGTAAGGGGAACAGGCGAGTGTAAGGGGAACAGGTGAGTGTAAGAGAAACAGGCGAGTGTAAGGGGAACGGGCGAGTGTAAGGGGAAAAGGCGAGAGTGTAAGGGGAACAGGCGAGAGTTTAAGGGGAACAGGCGAGTGTGTAAGGGGAATAGGCGAGTGTAAGGGGAACAGGCGAGAGTGTAAGGGGAACAGGCGAGTGTAAGGGGAACAGGCGAGTGTAAGGGGAACAGGCGAGTGTGTAAGGGGAACAGGCGAGTGTGTAAGGGGAACAGGCGAGCGTGTAAGGGGAACAGGCGAGTGTAAGAAATAAAGGCGAGTGTAAGGGGAACAGGCGAGTGTAAGGGGAACAGGCGAGTGTAAGGGGAACGGGCGAGTGTAAGGGGAAAAGGCGAGAGTGTAAGGGGAACAGGCGAGTGTGTAAGGGGAACAGGCGAGTGTAAGGGGAACAGGCGAGTGTGTAAGGGGAACAGGCGAGTGTAAGGGGAACAGGCGAGTGTAAGGGGAACAGGCGAGTGTAAGAGAAACAGGCGAGTGTAAGGGGAACGGGCGAGTGTAAGGGGAAAAGGCGAGAGTGTAAGGGGAACAGGCGAGTGTGTAAGGGGAACAGGCGAGTGTAAGGGGAACAGGCGAGTGTGTAAGGGTAACAGGTGAGTGTGTAAGGGGAACAGGCGAGTGTAAGGGGAACAGGCGAGTGTAAGGGGAACAGGCGAGTGTAAGGGGAACAGGCGAGTGTAAGGGGAACAGGCGAGAGTGTAAGGGGAACAGGCGAGAGTGTAAGGGGAATAGGCGAGTGTAAGAGGAACAGGCGAGTGTGTAAGGGGAACAGGCGAGTGTGTAAGGGGAACAGGCGAGAGTGTAAGGGGAACAGGCGAGAGTGTAAGGGGAACAGGCGAGAGTGTAAGGGGAACAGGCGAGAGTGTAAGGGGAACAGGCGAGAGTGTAAGGGGAACAGGCGAGTGTAAGGGGAACGGGCGAGTGTAAGGGGAACGGGCGAGTGTAAGGGGAACGGGCAAGTGTGTAAGGGGAACAGGCTAGTGTAAGGGGAACAGGCGAGAGTGTAAGGGGAACAGGCGAGTGTAAGGGGAACAGGCGAGTGTAAGGGGAACAGGCGAGTGTAAGGGGAACAGGCGAGTGTGTAAGGGGAACAGGCGAGTGTGTAAGGGGAACAGGCGAGTGTGTAAGGGGAACAGGCGAGTGTAAGGGGAACGGGCGAGTGTAAGGGGAACGGGCAAGTGTGTAAGGGGAACAGGCGAGTGTAAGGGGAACAGGCGAGAGTGTAAGGGGAACAGGCGAGTGTAAGGGGAACAGGCGAGAGTGTAAGGGGAACAGGCGAGTGTAAGGGGAACAGGCGAGTGTAAGGGGAACAGGCGAGTGTGTAAGGGGAACAGGCGAGTGTGTAAGGGGAACAGGCGAGTGTGTAAGGGGAACAGGCGAGTGCAAGAAATAAAGGCGAGTGTAAGGGGAACAGGCGAGTGTAAGGGGAACGGGCGAGTGTAAGGGGAAAAGGCGAGAGTGTAAGGGGAACAGGCGAGTGTGTAAGGGGAACAGGCGAGTGTAAGGGGAACAGGTGAGAGTGTAAGGGGAACAGGCGAGTGTGTAAGGGGAACAGGCGAGTGTAAGGGGAACAGGCAAATGTGTAAGGGGAACAGGCGAGAGTGTAAGGGGAACAGGCGAGAGTGTAAGGGGAACGGGCGAGTGTAAGGGGAACGGGCGAGTGTAAGGGGAATAGGCGAGTGTAAGGGGAACAGGCGAGAGTGTAAGGGGAACAGGCGAGAGTGTAAGGGGAACAGGCGAGTGTAAGGGGAACAGGCGAGTGTGTAAGGGGAACAGGCGAGTGTGTAAGGGGAACAGGCGAGTGTGTAAGGGGAACAGGCGAGTGTGTAAGGGGAACAGGCGAGTGTAAGAAATAAAGGCGAGTGTAAGGGGAACAGGCGAGTGTAAGGGGAACAGGCGAGTGTAAGGGGAACGGGCGAGTGTAAGGGGAAAAGGCGAGAGTGTAAGGGGAACAGGCGAGTGTGTAAGGGGAACAGGCGAGTGTAAGGGGAACAGGCGAGTGTGTAAGGGGAACAGGCGAGTGTGTAAGGGGAACAGGCGAGTGTAAGGGGAACAGGCGAGTGTAAGGGGAACAGGCGAGTGTAAGGGGAACAGGCGAGTGTAAGGGGAACAGGCGAGAGTGTAAGGGGAACAGGCGAGAGTGTAAGGGGAACAGGCGAGAGTGTAAGGGGAATAGGCGAGTGTAAGAGGAACAGGCGAGTGTGTAAGGGGAACAGGCGAGTGTGTAAGGGGAACAGGCGAGTGTAAGGGGAACAGGCGAGAGTGTAAGGGGAACAGGCGAGAGTGTAAGGGGAACAGGCGAGAGTTTAAGGGGAACAGGCGAGTGTGTAAGGGGAACAGGCGAGTGTGTAAGGGGAACAGGCGAGTGTGTAAGGGGAACGGGCGAGAGTGTAAGGGGAACGGGCGAGAGTGTAAGGGGAACGGGCGAGAGTGTAAGGGGAACGGGCGAATGTAAGGGGAACGGGCGAGTGTAAGGGGAACGGGCGAGTGTGTAAGGGGAACAGGCGAGAGTGTAAGGGGAACAGGCGAGAGTGTAAGGGGAACAGGCGAGTGTAAGGGGAACAGGCGAGTGTAAGGGGAACAGGCGAGTGTGTAAGGGGAACAGGCGAGTGTGTAAGGGGAACAGGCGAGTGTGTAAGGGGAACAGGCGAGTGTAAGAAATAAAGGCGAGTGTAAGGGGAACAGGCGAGTGTAAGGGGAACGGGCGAGTGTAAGGGGAACGGGCGAGTGTAAGGGGAAAAGGCGAGAGTGTAAGGGGAACAGGCGAGTGTGTAAGGGGAACAGGCGAGTGTAAGGGGAACAGGCGAGTGTGTAAGGGGAACAGGCGAGTGTAAGGGGAACAGGCAAGTGTAAGGGGAACAGGCGAGTGTAAGGGGAACAGGCGAGTGTAAGGGGAACAGGCGAGAGTGTAAGGGGAACAGGCGAGAGTGTAAGGGGAACAGGCGAGTGTAAGAGGAACAGGCGAGTGTGTAAGGGGAACAGGCGAGAGTGTAAGGGGAACAGGCGAGAGTGTAAGGGGAACAGGCGAGAGTGTAAGGGGAACAGGCGAGAGTGTAAGGGGAACAGGCGAGAGTGTAAGGGGAACAGGCGAGTGTAAGGGGAACAGGCGAGTGTAAGGGGAACAGGCGAGTGTAAGGGGTACAGGCGAGTGTAAGGGGAACAGGCGAGTGTGTAAGGGGAACAGGCGAGTGTGTAAGGGGAACAGGCGAGTGTAAGGGGAACAGGCGAGTGTAAGGGGAACAGGCGAGTGTAAGGGGAAAAGGCGAGTGTAAGGGGAACAGGCGAGTGTGTAAGGGGAACAGGCGAGAGTGTAAGGGGAACAGGCGAGAGTGTAAGGGGAACAGGCGAGAGTGTAAGGGGAACGGGCGAGTGTAAGGGGAACAGGCGAGTGTAAGGGGAACAGGCGAGAGTGTAAGGGGAACAGGCGAGTGTAAGGGGAACAGGCGAGTGTGTAAGGGGAACAGGCGAGTGTGTAAGGGGAACAGGCGAGTGTGTAAGGGGAACAGGCGAGTGTGTAAGGGGAACAGGCAAGTGCAAGAAATAAAGGCGAGTGTAAGGGGAACAGGCGAGTGTAAGGGGAACGGGCGAGTGTAAGGGGAAAAGGCGAGAGTGTAAGGGGAACAGGCGAGTGTGTAAGGGGAACAGGCGAGTGTAAGGGGAACAGGCGAGAGTGTAAGGGGAACAGGCGAGTGTAAGGGGAACAGGCGAGTGTGTAAGGGGAACAGGCGAGAGTGTAAGGGGAACAGGCGAGAGTGTAAGGGGAACGGGCGAGTGTAAGTGGAACGGGCGAGAGTAAGGGGAACGGGCGAATGTAAGGGGAACGGGCAAGTGTGTAAGGGGAATAGGCGAGTGTAAGGGGAACAGGCGAGAGTGTAAGGGGAACAGGCGAGTGTAAGGGGAACAGGCGAGTGTAAGGGGAACAGGCGAGTGTGTAAGGGGAACAGGCGAGTGTGTAAGGGGAACAGGCGAGTGTGTAAGGGGAACAGGCGAGTGTAAGAAATAAAGGCGAGTGTAAGGGGAACAGGAGAGTGTAAGGGGAACAGGCGAGTGTAAGGGGAACGGGCGAGTGTAAGGGGAAAAGGCGAGAGTGTAAGGGGAACAGGCGAGTGTAAGAGGAACAGGCGAGTGTGTAAGGGGAACAGGCGAGTGTGTAAGGGGAACAGGCGAGAGTGTAAGGGGAACAGGCGAGAGTGTAAGGGGAACAGGCGAGAGTGTAAGGGGAACAGGCGAGTGTAAGGGGAACAGGCGAGTGTAAGGGGAACAGGCGAGTGTAAGGGGAACAGGCGAGTGTAAGGGGAACAGGCGAGTGTAAGGGGAACAGGCGAGTGTGTAAGGGGAACAGGCGAGTGTAAGGGGAACAGGCGAGTGTAAGGGGAACAGGCGAGTGTAAGGGGAAAAGGCGAGTGTAAGGGGAACAGGCGAGTGTGTAAGGGGAACAGGCGAGAGTGTAAGGGGAACAGGCGAGAGTGTAAGGGGAACAGGCGAGAGTGTAAGGGGAACGGGCGAGTGTAAGGGGAACAGGCGAGTGTAAGGGGAACAGGCGAGAGTGTAAGGGGAACAGGCGAGAGTGTAAGGGGAACAGGCGAGATTGTAAGGGGAACAGGCGAGAGTGTAAGGGGAACAGGCGAGTGTAAGGGGAACAGGCGAGTGTAAGGGGAACAGGCGAGTGTAAGGGGAACAGGCGAGTGTAAGGGGAACAGGCGAGTGTGTAAGGGGAACAGGCGAGTGTGTAAGGGGAACAGGCGAGTGTGTAAGGGGAACAGGCGAGTATAAGGGGAACAGGCGAGTGTAAGGGGAACAGGCGAGTGTAAGGGGAAAAGGCGAGTGTAAGGGGAACAGGCGAGTGTGTAAGGGGAACAGGCGAGAGTGTAAGGGGAACAGGCGAGAGTGTAAGGGGAACAGGCGAGAGTGTAAGGGGAACGGGCGAGTGTAAGGGGAACAGGCGAGTGTAAGGGGAACAGGCGAGAGTGTAAGGGGAACAGGCGAGTGTAAGGGGAACAGGCGAGTGTGTAAGGGGAACAGGCGAGTGTGTAAGGGGAACAGGCGAGTGTGTAAGGGGAACAGGCGAGTGCAAGAAATAAAGGCGAGTGTAAGGGGAACAGGCGAGTGTAAGGGGAACGGGCGAGTGTAAGGGGAAAAGGCGAGAGTGTAAGGGGAACAGGCGAGTGTGTAAGGGGAACAGGCGAGTGTAAGGGGAACAGGCGAGAGTGTAAAGTGAACAGGCGAGTGTAAGGGGAACAGGCGAGTGTAAGGGGAACAGGCGAGTGTGTAAAGGGAACAGGCGAGAGTGTAAGGGGAACAGGCGAGAGTGTAAGGGGAACGGGCGAGTGTAAGGGGAACGGGCGAGAGTAAGGGGAACAGGCGAGTGTGTAAGGGGAACAGGCGAGTGTGTAAGGGGAACAGGCGAGCGTGTAAGGGGAACAGGCGAGTGTAAGAAATAAAGGCGAGTGTAAGGGGAACAGGCGAGTGTAAGGGGAACAGGCGAGTGTAAGGGGAACGGGCGAGTGTAAGGGGAAAAGGCGAGAGTGTAAGGGGAACAGGCGAGTGTGTAAGGGGAACAGGCGAGTGTGTAAGGGGAACAGGCGAGTGTAAGGGGAACAGGCGAGTGTGTAAGGGGAACAGGCGAGAGTGTAAGGGGAACAGGCGAGTGTGTAAGGGGAACAGGCGAGTGTGTAAGGGGAACAGGCGAGTGTAAGGGGAACAGGCGAGTGTGTAAGGGGAACAGGCGAGTGTAAGGGGAACAGGCGAGTGTAAGAGAAACAGGCGAGTGTAAGGGGAACGGGCGAGTGTAAGGGGAAAAGGCGAGAGTGTAAGGGGAACAGGCGAGTGTGTAAGGGGAACAGGCGAGTGTAAGGGGAACAGGCGAGTGTGTAAGGGGAACAGGCGAGTGTGTAAGGGGAACAGGCGAGTGTAAGGGGAACAGGCGAGTGTAAGGGGAACAGGCGAGTGTAAGGGGAACAGGCGAGTGTAAGGGGAACAGGCGAGAGTGTAAGGGGAACAGGCGAGAGTGTAAGGGGAATAGGCGAGTGTAAGAGGAACAGGCGAGTGTGTAAGGGGAACAGGCGAGTGTGTAAGGGGAACAGGCGAGAGTGTAAGGGGAACAGGCGAGAGTGTAAGGGGAACAGGCGAGAGTGTAAGGGGAACAGGCGAGAGTGTAAGGGGAACAGGCGAGAGTGTAAGGGGAACAGGCGAGAGTGTAAGGGGAACAGGCGAGAGTGTAAGGGGAACAGGCGAGTGTAAGGGGAACAGTCGAGTGTGTAAGGGGAACAGGCGAGTGTGTAAGGGGAACAGGCGAGTGTAAGGGGAACAGGCGAGTGTAAGGGGAACAGGCGAGTGTAAGGGGAAAAGGCGAGTGTAAGGGGAACAGGCGAGTGTGTAAGGGGAACAGGCGAGTGTGTAAGGGGAACAGGCGAGAGTGTAAGGGGAATAGGCGAGAGTGTAAGGGGAACAGGCGAGAGTGTAAGGGGAACGGGCGAGTGTAAGGGGAACGGGCGAGTGTAAGGGGAACGGGCGAGTGTAAGGGGATAAGGGGAAGGTGCGAGTGTAAGGGGAACGGGCGAGTGTAAGGGGAAGAGGCGAGTGAAAGGGGAACAGGCGAGTGTGTAAGGGGAACAGGCGAGTGTGTAAGGGGAACAGGCGAGTGTGTAAGGGGAACGGGCGAGTGTGTAAGGGGAACGGGCGAGTGTGTAAGGGGAACGGGCGAGTGTGTAAGGGGAACGGGCGAGAGTGTAAGGGGAACGGGCGAGAGTGTAAGGGGAACGGGCGAGAGTGTAAGGGGAACGGGCGAGAGTGTAAGGGGAACGGGCGAATGTAAGGGGAACGGGCGAATGTAAGGGGAACGGGCGAGTGTAAGGGGAACGGGCGAGTGTGTAAGGGGAACAGGCGAGTGTAAGGGGAACAGGCGAGTGTAAGGGGAACAGGCGAGTGTAAGGGGAACAGGCGAGTGTAAGGGGAACAGGCGAGAGTGTAAGGGGAACAGGCGAGAGTGTAAGGGGAACGGGCGAGTGTAAGGGGAACAGGCGAGTGTAAGGGGAACAGGCGAGAGTGTAAGGGGAACAGGCGAGTGTAAGGGGAACAGGCGAGTGTGTAAGGGGAACAGGCGAGTGTGTAAGGGGAACAGGCGAGTGTGTAAGGGGAACAGGCGAGTGCAAGAAATAAAGGCGAGTGTAAGGGGAACAGGCGAGTGTAAGGGGAACGGGCGAGTGTAAGGGGAAAAGGCGAGAGTGTAAGGGGAACAGGCGAGTGTGTAAGGGGAACAGGCGAGTGTAAGGGGAACAGGCGAGAGTGTAAAGTGAACAGGCGAGTGTAAGGGGAACAGGCGAGTGTAAGGGGAACAGGCGAGTGTGTAAAGGGAACAGGCGAGAGTGTAAGGGGAACAGGCGAGAGTGTAAGGGGAACGGGCGAGTGTAAGGGGAACGGGCGAGAGTAAGGGGAACAGGCGAGTGTGTAAGGGGAACAGGCGAGTGTGTAAGGGGAACAGGCGAGCGTGTAAGGGGAACAGGCGAGTGTAAGAAATAAAGGCGAGTGTAAGGGGAACAGGCGAGTGTAAGGGGAACAGGCGAGTGTAAGGGGAACGGGCGAGTGTAAGGGGAAAAGGCGAGAGTGTAAGGGGAACAGGCGAGTGTGTAAGGGGAACAGGCGAGTGTGTAAGGGGAACAGGCGAGTGTAAGGGGAACAGGCGAGTGTGTAAGGGGAACAGGCGAGAGTGTAAGGGGAACAGGCGAGTGTGTAAGGGGAACAGGCGAGTGTGTAAGGGGAACAGGCGAGTGTAAGGGGAACAGGCGAGTGTGTAAGGGGAACAGGCGAGTGTAAGGGGAACAGGCGAGTGTAAGAGAAACAGGCGAGTGTAAGGGGAACGGGCGAGTGTAAGGGGAAAAGGCGAGAGTGTAAGGGGAACAGGCGAGTGTGTAAGGGGAACAGGCGAGTGTAAGGGGAACAGGCGAGTGTGTAAGGGGAACAGGCGAGTGTGTAAGGGGAACAGGCGAGTGTAAGGGGAACAGGCGAGTGTAAGGGGAACAGGCGAGTGTAAGGGGAACAGGCGAGTGTAAGGGGAACAGGCGAGAGTGTAAGGGGAACAGGCGAGAGTGTAAGGGGAATAGGCGAGTGTAAGAGGAACAGGCGAGTGTGTAAGGGGAACAGGCGAGTGTGTAAGGGGAACAGGCGAGAGTGTAAGGGGAACAGGCGAGAGTGTAAGGGGAACAGGCGAGAGTGTAAGGGGAACAGGCGAGAGTGTAAGGGGAACAGGCGAGAGTGTAAGGGGAACAGGCGAGAGTGTAAGGGGAACAGGCGAGAGTGTAAGGGGAACAGGCGAGTGTAAGGGGAACAGTCGAGTGTGTAAGGGGAACAGGCGAGTGTGTAAGGGGAACAGGCGAGTGTAAGGGGAACAGGCGAGTGTAAGGGGAACAGGCGAGTGTAAGGGGAAAAGGCGAGTGTAAGGGGAACAGGCGAGTGTGTAAGGGGAACAGGCGAGTGTGTAAGGGGAACAGGCGAGAGTGTAAGGGGAATAGGCGAGAGTGTAAGGGGAACAGGCGAGAGTGTAAGGGGAACGGGCGAGTGTAAGGGGAACGGGCGAGTGTAAGGGGAACGGGCGAGTGTAAGGGGATAAGGGGAAGGTGCGAGTGTAAGGGGAACGGGCGAGTGTAAGGGGAAGAGGCGAGTGAAAGGGGAACAGGCGAGTGTGTAAGGGGAACAGGCGAGTGTGTAAGGGGAACAGGCGAGTGTGTAAGGGGAACGGGCGAGTGTGTAAGGGGAACGGGCGAGTGTGTAAGGGGAACGGGCGAGTGTGTAAGGGGAACGGGCGAGAGTGTAAGGGGAACGGGCGAGAGTGTAAGGGGAACGGGCGAGAGTGTAAGGGGAACGGGCGAGAGTGTAAGGGGAACGGGCGAATGTAAGGGGAACGGGCGAATGTAAGGGGAACGGGCGAGTGTAAGGGGAACGGGCGAGTGTGTAAGGGGAACAGGCGAGTGTAAGGGGAACAGGCGAGTGTAAGGGGAACAGGCGAGTGTAAGGGGAACAGGCGAGTGTAAGGGGAACAGGCGAGAGTGTAAGGGGAACAGGCGAGAGTGTAAGGGGAACAGGCGAGTGTAAGAGGAACAGGCGAGTGTGTAAGGGGAACAGGCGAGTGTGTAAGGGGAACAGGCGAGAGTGTAAGGGGAACAGGCGAGAGTGTAAGGGGAACAGGCGAGAGTGTAAGGGGAACAGGCGAGTGTAAGGGGAACAGGCGAGTGTAAGGGGAACAGGCGAGTGTAAGGGGAACAGGCGAGTGTAAGGGGAACAGGCGAGTGTAAGGGGAACAGGCGAGTGTGTAAGGGGAACAGGCGAGTGTAAGGGGAACAGGCGAGTGTAAGGGGAACAGGCGAGTGTAAGGGGAAAAGGCGAGTGTAAGGGGAACAGGCGAGTGTGTAAGGGGAACAGGCGAGAGTGTAAGGGGAACAGGCGAGAGTGTAAGGGGAACAGGCGAGAGTGTAAGGGGAACGGGCGAGTGTAAGGGGAACAGGCGAGTGTAAGGGGAACAGGCGAGAGTGTAAGGGGAACAGGCGAGAGTGTAAGGGGAACAGGCGAGATTGTAAGGGGAACAGGCGAGAGTGTAAGGGGAACAGGCGAGTGTAAGGGGAACAGGCGAGTGTAAGGGGAACAGGCGAGTGTAAGGGGAACAGGCGAGTGTAAGGGGAACAGGCGAGTGTGTAAGGGGAACAGGCGAGTGTGTAAGGGGAACAGGCGAGTGTGTAAGGGGAACAGGCGAGTATAAGGGGAACAGGCGAGTGTAAGGGGAACAGGCGAGTGTAAGGGGAAAAGGCGAGTGTAAGGGGAACAGGCGAGTGTGTAAGGGGAACAGGCGAGAGTGTAAGGGGAACAGGCGAGAGTGTAAGGGGAACAGGCGAGAGTGTAAGGGGAACGGGCGAGTGTAAGGGGAACAGGCGAGTGTAAGGGGAACAGGCGAGAGTGTAAGGGGAACAGGCGAGTGTAAGGGGAACAGGCGAGTGTGTAAGGGGAACAGGCGAGTGTGTAAGGGGAACAGGCGAGTGTGTAAGGGGAACAGGCGAGTGCAAGAAATAAAGGCGAGTGTAAGGGGAACAGGCGAGTGTAAGGGGAACGGGCGAGTGTAAGGGGAAAAGGCGAGAGTGTAAGGGGAACAGGCGAGTGTGTAAGGGGAACAGGCGAGTGTAAGGGGAACAGGCGAGAGTGTAAGGGGAACAGGCGAGTGTAAGGGGAACAGGCGAGTGTAAGGGGAACAGGCGAGTGTGTAAGGGGAACAGGCGAGAGTGTAAGGGGAACAGGCGAGAGTGTAAGGGGAACGGGCGAGTGTAAGGGGAACGGGCGAGAGTAAGGGGAACAGGCGAGTGTGTAAGGGGAACAGGCGAGTGTGTAAGGGGAACAGGCGAGCGTGTAAGGGGAACAGGCGAGTGTAAGAAATAAAGGCGAGTGTAAGGGGAACAGGCGAGTGTAAGGGGAACAGGCGAGTGTAAGGGGAACGGGCGAGTGTAAGGGGAAAAGGCGAGAGTGTAAGGGGAACAGGCGAGTGTGTAAGGGGAACAGGCGAGTGTGTAAGGGGAACAGGCGAGTGTAAGGGGAACAGGCGAGTGTGTAAGGGGAACAGGCGAGTGTAAGGGGAACGGGCGAGTGTAAGGGGAAAAGGCGAGAGTGTAAGGGGAACAGGCGAGTGTGTAAGGGGAACAGGCGAGTGTGTAAGGGGAACAGGCGAGTGTAAGGGGAACAGGCGAGTGTGTAAGGGGAACAGGCGAGTGTAAGGGGAACAGGCGAGTGTAAGAGAAACAGGCGAGTGTAAGGGGAACGGGCGAGTGTAAGGGGAAAAGGCGAGAGTGTAAGGGGAACAGGCGAGTGTGTAAGGGGAACAGGCGAGTGTAAGGGGAACAGGCGAGTGTGTAAGGGGAACAGGCGAGTGTGTAAGGGGAACAGGCGAGTGTAAGGGGAACAGGCGAGTGTAAGGGGAACAGGCGAGTGTAAGGGGAACAGGCGAGTGTAAGGGGAACAGGCGAGAGTGTAAGGGGAACAGGCGAGAGTGTAAGGGGAATAGGCGAGTGTAAGAGGAACAGGCGAGTGTGTAAGGGGAACAGGCGAGTGTGTAAGGGGAACAGGCGAGAGTGTAAGGGGAACAGGCGAGAGTGTAAGGGGAACAGGCGAGAGTGTAAGGGGAACAGGCGAGAGTGTAAGGGGAACAGGCGAGAGTGTAAGGGGAACAGGCGAGAGTGTAAGGGGAACAGGCGAGTGTAAGGGGAACAGTCGAGTGTGTAAGGGGAACAGGCGAGTGTGTAAGGGGAACAGGCGAGTGTAAGGGGAACAGGCGAGTGTAAGGGGAACAGGCGAGTGTAAGGGGAAAAGGCGAGTGTAAGGGGAACAGGCGAGTGTGTAAGGGGAACAGGCGAGTGTGTAAGGGGAACAGGCGAGAGTGTAAGGGGAATAGGCGAGAGTGTAAGGGGAACAGGCGAGAGTGTAAGGGGAACGGGCGAGTGTAAGGGGAACGGGCGAGTGTAAGGGGAACGGGCGAGTGTAAGGGGATAAGGGGAAGGTGCGAGTGTAAGGGGAACGGGCGAGTGTAAGGGGAAGAGGCGAGTGAAAGGGGAACAGGCGAGTGTGTAAGGGGAACAGGCGAGTGTGTAAGGGGAACAGGCGAGTGTGTAAGGGGAACGGGCGAGTGTGTAAGGGGAACGGGCGAGTGTGTAAGGGGAACGGGCGAGTGTGTAAGGGGAACGGGCGAGAGTGTAAGGGGAACGGGCGAGAGTGTAAGGGGAACGGGCGAGAGTGTAAGGGGAACGGGCGAGAGTGTAAGGGGAACGGGCGAATGTAAGGGGAACGGGCGAATGTAAGGGGAACGGGCGAGTGTAAGGGGAACGGGCGAGTGTGTAAGGGGAACAGGCGAGTGTAAGGGGAACAGGCGAGAGTGTAAGGGGAACAGGCGAGTGTAAGGGGAACAGGCGAGTGTAAGGGGAACAGGCGAGTGTGTAAGGGGAACAGGCGAGTGTGTAAGGGGAACAGGCGAGTGTGTAAGGGGAACAGGCGAGTGTAAGAAATAAAGGCGAGTGTAAGGGGAACAGGCGAGTGTAAGGGGAACGGGCGAGTGTAAGGGGAACGGGCGAGTGTAAGGGGAAAAGGCGAGAGTGTAAGGGGAACAGGCGAGTGTGTAAGGGGAACAGGCGAGTGTAAGGGGAACAGGCGAGAGTGTAAGGGGAACAGGCGAGTGTAAGGGGAATAGGCGAGTGTAAGGGGAACAGGCGAGTGTAAGGGGAACAGGCGAGTGTAAGGGGAACAGTCGAGTGTGTAAGGGGAACAGGCGAGTGTGTAAGGGGAACAGGCGAGTGTAAGGGGAACAGGCGAGTGTAAGGGGAACAGGCGAGTGTAAGGGGAAAAGGCGAGTGTAAGGGGAACAGGCGAGTGTGTAAGGGGAACAGGCGAGAGTGTAAGGGGAACAGGCGAGAGTGTAAGGGGAACAGGCGAGAGTGTAAGGGGAACGGGCGAGTGTAAGGGGAACGGGCGAGTGTAAGGGGAACGGGCGAGTGTAAGGGGAACGGGCGAGTGTAAGGGGATAAGGGGAAGGTGCGAGTGTAAGGGGAACGGGCGAGTGTAAGGGGAAGAGGCGAGTGTAAGGGGAAGAGGCGAGAGTGTAAGGGGAACAGGCGAGTGTGTAAGGGGAACAGGCGAGTGTGTAAGGGGAACAGGCGAGTGTGTAAGGGGAACAGGCGAGTGTAAGAAATAAAGGCGAGTGTAAGGGGAACAGGCGAGTGTAAGGGGAACGGGCGAGTGTAAGGTGAACGGGCGAGTGTAAGGGGAAAAGGCGAGAGTGTAAGGGGAACAGGCGAGTGTGTAAGGGGAACAGGCGAGTGTAAGGGGAACAGGCGAGTGTGTAAAGGGAACAGGCGAGTGTAAGGGGAACAGGCAAGTGTAAGGGGAACAGGCGAGAGTGTAAGGGGAACAGGCGAGAGTGTAAGGGGAATAGGCGAGTGTAAGAGGAACAGGCGAGTGTGTAAGGGGAACAGGCGAGAGTGTAAGGGGAACAGGCGAGAGTGTAAGGGGAACAGGCGAGAGTGTAAGGGGAACAGGCGAGAGTGTAAAGGGAACAGGCGAGTGTAAGGGGAACAGGCGAGTGTAAGGGGAACAGGCGAGTGTAAGGGGAACAGTCGAGTGTGTAAGGGGAACAGGCGATTGTGTAAGGGGAACAGGCGAGTGCAAGGGGAAAAGGCGAGTGTAAGGGGAACAGGCGAGTGTGTAAGGGGAACAGGCGAGTGTGTAAGGGGAACAGGCGAGAGTGTAAGGGGAACAGGCGAGAGTGTAAGGGGAACGGGCGAGTGTAAGGGGAACGGGCGAGTGTAAGGGGAACGGGCGAGTGTAAGGGGATAAGGGGAAGGTGCGAGTGTAAGGGGAACGGGCGAGTGTAAGGGGAAGAGGCGAGTGTAAGGGGAACAGGCGAGAGTGTAAGGGGAACAGGCGAGTGTGTGAGGGGAACAGGCGAGTGTGTAAGGGGAACAGGCGAGTGTGTAAGGGGAACAGGCGAGTGTGTAAGGGGAACAGGCGAGTGTGTAAGGGGAACAGGCGAGTGTGTAAGGGGAACAGGCGAGTGTAAGGGGAACAGGCGAGTGTAAGGGGAAAAGGCGAGTGTAAGGGGAACAGGCGAGTGTGTAAGGGGAACAGGCGAGAGTGTAAGGGGAACAGGCGAGAGTGTAAGGGGAACAGGCGAGAGTGTAAGGGGAACGGGCGAGTGTAAGGGGAACGGGCGAGTGTAAGGGGAACGGGCGAGTGTAAGGGGATAAGGGGAAGGTGCGAGTGTAAGGGGAACGGGCGAGTGTAAGGGGAAGAGGCGAGTGTAAGGGGAAGAGGCGAGAGTGTAAGGGGAACAGGCGAGTGTGTAAGGGGAACAGGCGAGTGTGTAAGGGGAACAGGCGAGTGTGTAAGGGGAACAGGCGAGTGTAAGAAATAAAGGCGAGTGTAAGGGGAACAGGCGAGTGTAAGGGGAACGGGCGAGTGTAAGGGGAACGGGCGAGTGTAAGGGGAAAAGGCGAGAGTGTAAGGGGAACAGGCGAGTGTGTAAGGGGAACAGGCGAGTGTAAGGGGAACAGGCGAGTGTGTAAAGGGAACAGGCGAGTGTAAGGGGAACAGGCAAGTGTAAGGGGAACAGGCGAGAGTGTAAGGGGAACAGGCGAGAGTGTAAGGGGAATAGGCGAGTGTAAGAGGAACAGGCGAGTGTGTAAGGGGAACAGGCGAGAGTGTAAGGGGAACAGGCGAGAGTGTAAGGGGAACAGGCGAGAGTGTAAGGGGAACAGGCGAGAGTGTAAAGGGAACAGGCGAGTGTAAGGGGAACAGGCGAGTGTAAGGGGAACAGGCGAGTGTAAGGGGAACAGTCGAGTGTGTAAGGGGAACAGGCGATTGTGTAAGGGGAACAGGCGAGTGTAAGGGGAAAAGGCGAGTGTAAGGGGAACAGGCGAGTGTGTAAGGGGAACAGGCGAGTGTGTAAGGGGAACAGGCGAGAGTGTAAGGGGAACAGGCGAGAGTGTAAGGGGAACGGGCGAGTGTAAGGGGAACGGGCGAGTGTAAGGGGAACGGGCGAGTGTAAGGGGATAAGGGGAAGGTGCGAGTGTAAGGGGAACGGGCGAGTGTAAGGGGAAGAGGCGAGTGTAAGGGGAACAGGCGAGAGTGTAAGGGGAACAGGCGAGTGTGTGAGGGGAACAGGCGAGTGTGTAAGGGGAACAGGCGAGTGTGTAAGGGGAACAGGCGAGTGTGTAAGGGGAACAGGCGAGTGTGTAAGGGGAACGGGCGAGTGTGTAAGGGGAACGGGCGAGAGTGTAAGGGGAACGGGCGAGAGTGTAAGGGGAACGGGCGAGAGTGTAAGGGGAACGGGCGAGAGTGTAAGGGGAACGGGCGAGTGTAAGGGGAACGGGCGAGTGTGTAAGGGGAACAGGCGAGAGTGTAAGGGGAACAGGCGAGAGTGTAAGGGGAACAGGCGAGAGTGTAAGGGGAACAGGCGAGTGTGTAAGGGGAACAGGCGAGTGTAAGAGAAACAGGCGAGTGTAAGGGGAACGGGCGAGAGTAAGGGGAAAAGGCGAGAGTGTAAGGGGAACAGGCGAGAGTTTAAGGGGAACAGGCGAGTGTGTAAGGGGAATAGGCGAGTGTAAGGGGAACAGGCGAGAGTGTAAGGGGAACAGGCGAGTGTAAGGGGAACAGGCGAGTGTAAGGGGAACAGGCGAGTGTGTAAGGGGAACAGGCGAGTGTAAGAAATAAAGGCGAGTGTAAGGGGAACAGGCGAGTGTAAGGGGAACAGGCGAGTGTAAGGGGAACGGGCGAGTGTAAGGGGAAAAGGCGAGAGTGTAAGGGGAACAGGCGAGTGTGTAAGGGGAACAGGCGAGTGTAAGGGGAACAGGCGAGTGTGTAAGGGGAACAGGCGAGTGTAAGGGGAACAGGCAAGTGTAAGGGGAACAGGCGAGTGTAAGAGAAACAGGCGAGTGTAAGGGGAACGGGCGAGTGTAAGGGGAAAAGGCGAGAGTGTAAGGGGAACAGGCGAGAGTTTAAGGGGAACAGGCGAGTGTGTAAGGGGAATAGGCGAGTGTAAGGGGAACAGGCGAGAGTGTAAGGGGAACAGGCGAGAGTGTAAGGGGAACAGGCGAGTGTAAGGGGAACAGGCGAGTGTAAGGGGAACAGGCGAGAGTGTAAGGGGAACAGGCGAGTGTAAGGGGAACAGGTGAGTGTGTAAGGGGAACAGGCAAGAGTGTAAGGGGAACAGGCGAGAGTGTAAGGGGAACAGGCGAGAGTGTAAGGGGAACAGGCGAGTGTAAGGGGAACAGGCGAATGTAAGGGGAACAGGCGAGTGTAAGGGGAACAGGCGAGTGTAAGGGGAACAGACGAGTGTAAGGGGAACAGGCGAGTGTGTAAGGGGAACAGGCGAGTGTAAGGGGAACAGGCGAGTGTAAGGGGAACAGGCGAGTGTGTAAGGGGAACAGGCGAGTGTGTAAGGGGAACAGGCGAGTGTGTAAGGGGAACAGGCGAGTGTGTAAGGGGAACAGGCGAGTGTGTAAGGGGAACAGGCGAGTGTGTACGGGGAAGAGGCGAGAGTGTAAGGGGATCAGGCGAGTGTAAGGGGAACAGGCGAGAGTGTAAGGGGAACAGGCGAGTGTGTAAGGGGAACAGGCGAGTGTGTAAGGGGAACAGGCGAGTGTTTAAGGGGAACAGGCGAGTGTGTAAGGGGAACAGGCGAGTGTGTAAGGGGAACATGCGAGTGTGTAAGGGGAACAGGTGAGTGTAAGAAATAAAGGCGAGTGTAAGGGGAACAGGCGAGTGTAAGAGAAACAGGCGAGTGTAAGGGGAACGGGCGAGTGTAAGGGGAAAAGGCGAGAGTGTAAGGGGAACAGGCGAGAGTTTAAGGGGAACAGGCGAGTGTATAAGGGGAATAGGCGAGTGTAAGGGGAACAGGCGAGAGTGTAAGGGGAACAGGCGAGAGTGTAAGGGGAACAGGCGAGTGTAAGGGGAACAGGCGAGTGTAAGGGGAACAGGCGAGTGTAAGGGGAACAGGCGAGAGTGTAAGGGGAACAGGCGAGTGTAAGGGGAACAGGTGAGTGTGTAAGGGGAACAGGCAAGAGTGTAAGGGGAACAGGCGAGAGTGTAAGGGGAACAGGCGAGAGTGTAAGGGGAACAGGCGAGTGTAAGGGGAACAGGCGAATGTAAGGGGAACAGGCGAGTGTAAGGGGAACAGGCGAGTGTAAGGGGAACAGACGAGTGTAAGGGGAACAGGCGAGTGTGTAAGGGGAACAGGCGAGTGTAAGTGGAACAGGCGAGTGTAAGGGGAACAGGCGAGTGTGTAAGGGGAACAGGCGAGTGTGTAAGGGGAACAGGCGAGTGTGTAAGGGGAACAGGCGAGTGTGTAAGGGGAACAGGCGAGTGTGTAAGGGGAACAGGCGAGTGTGTACGGGGAACAGGCGAGAGTGTAGGGGGATCAGGCGAGTGTAAGGGGAACAGGCGAGAGTGTAAGGGGAACAGGCGAGTGTGTAAGGGGAACAGGCGAGTGTGTAAGGGGAACAGGCGAGTGTTTAAGGGGAACAGGCGAGTGTGTAAGGGGAACAGGCGAGTGTGTAAAGGGAACAGGCGAGTGTGTAAGGGGAACAGGCGAGTGTAAGAAATAAAGGCGAGTGTAAGGGGAACAGGCGAGTGTAAGGGGAACAGGTGAGTGTAAGGGGAATGGGCGAGTGTAAGGGGAACGGGCGAGTGTAAGGGGATAAGGGGAACGGGCGAGTGTAAGGGGAACAGGCGAGTGTAAGGGGAACAGGCGAGAGTGTAAGGGGAACAGGCGAGTGTGTAAGGGGAACAGGCGAGTGTGTAAGGGGAACAAGCGAGTGTTCAAGAGGAACAGGCGAGTGTGTAAGGGGAACAGGCGAGTGTGTAAGGGGAACATGCGAGTGTGTAAGGGGAACAGGCGAGAGTGTAAGGGGAACAGGCGAGTGTGTAAGGGGAACAGGCGAGTGTTTAAGGGGAACAGGCGAGTGTGTAAGGGGAACAGGCGAGTGTGTAAGGGGAACATGCGAGTGTGTAAGGGGAACAGGCGAGTGTAAGAAATAAAGGCGAGTGTAAGGGGAACAGGCGAGTGTAAGAGAAACAGGCGAGTGTAAGGGGAACGGGCGAGTGTAAGGGGAAAAGGCGAGAGTGTAAGGGGAACAGGCGAGAGTGTAAGGGGATCAGGCGAGTGTAAGGGGAACAGGCGAGAGTGTAAGGGGAACAGGCGAGTGTGTAAGGGGAACAGGCGAGTGTGTAAGGGGAACAGGCGAGTGTTTAAGGGGAACAGGCGAGTGTGTAAGGGGAACAGGCGAGTGTGTAAGGGGAACATGCGAGTGTGTAAGGGGAACATGCGAGTGTGTAAGGGGAACAGGCGAGTGTAAGAAATAAAGGCGAGTGTAAGGGGAACAGGCGAGTGTAAGAGAAACAGGCGAGTGTAAGGGGAACGGGCGAGTGTAAGGGGAAAAGGCGAGAGTGTAAGGGGAACAGGCGAGAGTGTAAGGGGATCAGGCGAGTGTAAGGGGAACAGGCGAGAGTGTAAGGGGAACAGGCGAGTGTGTAAGGGGAACAGGCGAGTGTGTAAGGGGAACAGGCGAGTGTTTAAGGGGAACAGGCGAGTGTGTAAGGGGAACAGGCGAGTGTGTAAGGGGAACATTCGAGTGTGTAAGGGGAACAGGCGAGTGTAAGAAATAAAGGCGAGTGTAAGGGGAACAGGCGAGTGTAAGAGAAACAGGCGAGTGTAAGGGGAACGGGCGAGTGTAAGGGGAAAAGGCGAGAGTGTAAGGGGAACAGGCGAGAGTTTAAGGGGAACAGGCGAGTGTATAAGGGGAATAGGCGAGTGTAAGGGGAACAGGCGAGAGTGTAAGGGGAACAGGCGAGAGTGTAAGGGGAACAGGCGAGAGTGTAAGGGGAACAGGCGAGTGTAAGGGGAACAGGCGAGTGTAAGGGGAACAGGCGAGTGTAAGGGGAACAGGCGAGAGTGTAAGGGGAACAGGCGAGTGTAAGGGGAACAGGTGAGTGTGTAAGGGGAACAGGCAAGAGTGTAAGGGGAACAGGCGAGAGTGTAAGGGGAACAGGCGAGAGTGTAAGGGGAACAGGCGAGTGTGTAAGGGGAACATGCGAGTGTGTAAGGGGAACAGGCGAGAGTGTAAGGGGAACAGGCGAGTGTGTAAGGGGAACAGGCGAGTGTTTAAGGGGAACAGGCGAGTGTGTAAGGGGAACAGGCGAGTGTGTAAGGGGAACATGCGAGTGTGTAAGGGGAACAGGCGAGTGTAAGAAATAAAGGCGAGTGTAAGGGGAACAGGCGAGTGTAAGAGAAACAGGCGAGTGTAAGGGGAACGGGCGAGTGTAAGGGGAAAAGGCGAGAGTGTAAGGGGAACAGGCGAGAGTGTAAGGGGATCAGGCGAGTGTAAGGGGAACAGGCGAGAGTGTAAGGGGAACAGGCGAGTGTGTAAGGGGAACAGGCGAGTGTGTAAGGGGAACAGGCGAGTGTTTAAGGGGAACAGGCGAGTGTGTAAGGGGAACAGGCGAGTGTGTAAGGGGAACATGCGAGTGTGTAAGGGGAACATGCGAGTGTGTAAGGGGAACAGGCGAGTGTAAGAAATAAAGGCGAGTGTAAGGGGAACAGGCGAGTGTAAGAGAAACAGGCGAGTGTAAGGGGAACGGGCGAGTGTAAGGGGAAAAGGCGAGAGTGTAAGGGGAACAGGCGAGAGTGTAAGGGGATCAGGCGAGTGTAAGGGGAACAGGCGAGAGTGTAAGGGGAACAGGCGAGTGTGTAAGGGGAACAGGCGAGTGTGTAAGGGGAACAGGCGAGTGTTTAAGGGGAACAGGCGAGTGTGTAAGGGGAACAGGCGAGTGTGTAAGGGGAACATTCGAGTGTGTAAGGGGAACAGGCGAGTGTAAGAAATAAAGGCGAGTGTAAGGGGAACAGGCGAGTGTAAGAGAAACAGGCGAGTGTAAGGGGAACGGGCGAGTGTAAGGGGAAAAGGCGAGAGTGTAAGGGGAACAGGCGAGAGTTTAAGGGGAACAGGCGAGTGTATAAGGGGAATAGGCGAGTGTAAGGGGAACAGGCGAGAGTGTAAGGGGAACAGGCGAGAGTGTAAGGGGAACAGGCGAGTGTAAGGGGAACAGGCGAGTGTAAGGGGAACAGGCGAGTGTAAGGGGAACAGGCGAGTGTAAGGGGAACAGGCGAGAGTGTAAGGGGAACAGGCGAGTGTAAGGGGAACAGGTGAGTGTGTAAGGGGAACAGGCAAGAGTGTAAGGGGAACAGGCGAGAGTGTAAGGGGAACAGGCGAGAGTGTAAGGGGAACAGGCGAGTGTAAGGGGAACAGGCGAATGTAAGGGGAACAGGCGAGTGTAAGGGGAACAGGCGAGTGTAAGGGGAACAGACGAGTGTAAGGGGAACAGGCGAGTGTGTAAGGGGAACAGGCGAGTGTAAGTGGAACAGGCGAGTGTAAGGGGAACAGGCGAGTGTGTAAGGGGAACAGGCGAGTGTGTAAGGGGAACAGGCGAGTGTGTAAGGGGAACAGGCGAGTGTGTAAGGGGAACAGGCGAGTGTGTAAGGGGAACAGGCGAGTGTGTACGGGGAACAGGCGAGAGTGTAAGGGGATCAGGCGAGTGTAAGGGGAACAGGCGAGAGTGTAAGGGGAACAGGCGAGTGTGTAAGGGGAACAGGCGAGTGTGTAAGGGGAACAGGCGAGTGTGTAAGGGGAACAGGCGAGTGTGTAAGGGGAACAGGCGAGTGTGTAAAGGGAACAGGCGAGTGTGTAAGGGGAACAGGCGAGTGTAAGAAATAAAGGCGAGTGTAAGGGGAACAGGCGAGTGTAAGGGGAACAGGTGAGTGTAAGGGGAATGGGCGAGTGTAAGGGGAACGGGCGAGTGTAAGGGGATAAGGGGAACGGGCGAGTGTAAGGGGAACAGGCGAGTGTAAGGGGAACAGGCGAGAGTGTAAGGGGAACAGGCGAGTGTGTAAGGGGAACAGGCGAGTGTGTAAGGGGAACAAGCGAGTGTGCAAGAGGAACAGACGAGTGTGTAAGGGAAACAGGCGAGTGTGTAAGGGGAAGAGGCGAGAGTGTAAGGGAAACAGGCGAGAGTGTAAGGGGAACGGGCGAGTGTAAGGGGAACGGGCAAGTGTAAGGGGAACGGGCGAGTGTAAGGGGAACGGGCAAGTGTGTAAGGGGAACAGGCGAGTGTAAGGGGAACAGGCGAGAGTGTAATGGGAACAGGCGAGTGTAAGGGGAACAGGCGAGTGTGTAAGGGGAACAGGCGAGTGTGTAAGGGGAACAGGCGAATGTGTAAGGGGAACAGGCGAGTGTGAAAGGGGAACAGGCGAGTGTAAGACATAAAGGCAAGTGTAAGGGGAACAGGCGAGTGTAAGGGGAACAGGCGAGTGTAAGGGGAACGAACGGGCGAGTGTAAGGGGAAAAGGCGAGAGTGTAAGGGGAACAGGCGAGTGTGTAAGGGGAACAGGCGAGTGTGTAAGGGGAACAGGCGAGAGTGTAAGGGGAACAGGCGAGTGTAAGGGGAACAGGCGAGTGTAAGGGGAACAGGCGAGTGTAAGGGGAACAGGCGAGTGTAAGGGGAACAGGCGAGAGTGTAAGGGGAACAGGCGAGTGTAAGAGGAACAGGCGAGTGTGTAAGGGGAACAGGCGAGTGTGTAAGGGGAACAGGCGAGAGTGTAAGGGGAACAGGCGAGAGTGTAGGGGGAACAGGCGAGAGTGTAAGGGGAACAGGCGAGAGTGTAAGGGGAACAGGCGAGTGTAAGGGGAACAGGCGAGTGTAAGGGGAACAGGCGAGTGTGTAAGGGGAACAAGCGAGTGTGTAAGGGGAACAGGCGAGTGTAAGGGGAACAGGCGAGTGTAAGGGGAACAGGCGAGTGTAAGGGGAACAATGTATGGGTACTGAAGTACCTCCAGCCCTACCTGTATGACAGAGCGTTTACTCTAATAACTGATCACAATGTATGGGTACTGAAGGACCTCCAGCCCTATCTGTATGATAGAGCGTTTACTCTAATAACTGATCACAATGTATGGATACTGAAGGACCTCCAGCCCTACCTGTATGACAGAGCGCTTACTCTAATAACTGATCACAATGTGTGGGTACTGAAGGACCTCCAGCCCTATCTGTATGACAGAGCGTTTACTCTAATAACTGATCACAATGTATGGGTACTGAAGGACCTCCAGCCCTACCTGTATGATAGAGCGTTTACTCTAATAACTGATCACATTGTATGGGTACTGAAGGACCTCCAGCCCTACCTGTATAATAGAGCGCTTACTCTAATAACTGATCACAATGTATGGGTACTGAAGGACCTCCAGCCCTACCTGAATGATAGAGCGTATACTCTAATAACTGATCACAATGTGTGGATACTGAAGGACCTCCAGCCCTACCTGTATGACAGAGCGTTTACTCTAATAACTGATCACAATGTATGGGTACTGAAGGACCTCCAGCCCTACCTGTATGACAGAGCGCTTACTCTAATAACTGATCACAATGTATGGGTACTGAAGGACATCCAGCCCTACCTGTATGATAGAGCGTTTACTCTAATAACTGATCACAATGTATGGGTACTGAAGGACCTCCAGCCCTACTGTACCTGTATGACAGAGCGCTTACTCTAATAACTGATCACAATGTATGGATACTGAAGGACCTCCAGCCCTACCTGTATGACAGAGCGTTTACTCTAATAACTGATCACAATGTATGGATACTGAAGAACCTCCAGCCCTACCTGTATGGCAGAGCGTTTACTCTAATAACTGATCACAATGTATGGGTACTGAAGGACCTCCAGCCCTACCTGTATGACAGAGCGCTTACTCTAATAACTGATCACAATGTGTGGGTACTGAAGGACCTCCAGCCCTACCTGTATGACAGAGCGTTTACTCTAATAACTGACCAGAATGTATGGGTACTGAAGGACCTCCAGCCCTACCTGTATGACAGAGCGTTTACTCTAATAACTGATCACAATGTATGGGTACTGAAGGACCTCCAGCCCTACCTGTATGATAGAGAGTTTACTCTAATAACTGATCACAATGTATGGGTACTGAAGGACCTCCAGCCCTACCTGTATGACAGAGCGTTTACTCTAATAACTGATCACAATGTGTGGGTACTGAAGGACCTCCAGCCCTACCTGTATGATAGAGCGCTTACTCTAATAACTGATCACAATGTATGGGTCCTGAAGGACCTCCAGCCCTACCTGTATGACAGAGCGTTTACTCTAATAACTGATCACAATGTATGGGTACTGAAGGACCTCCAGCCCTACCTGTATGATAGAGCGCTTACTCTAATAACTGATCACAATGTATGGGTACTGAAGGACCTCCAGCCCTACCTGTATGATAGAGCGCTTACTCTAATAACTGATCACAATGTATGGGTACTGAAGGACCTCCAGCCCTACCTGTATGATAGAGCGTTTACTCTAATAACTGATCACAATGTATGGATACTGAAGGACCTCCAGCCCTACCTGTATGATAGAGCGCTTACTCTAATAACTGATCACAATGTATGGGTACTGAAGGACATCCAGCCCTACCTGTATGATAGAGCGTTTACTCTAATAACTGATTACAATATATGGGTACTGAAGGACCTCCAGCCCTACCTGTATGATAGAGCGCTTACTCTAATAACTGATCACAATGTATGGGTACTGAAGGACCTCCAGCCCTACCTGTATGATAGAGCGTTTACTCTAATAACTGATTACAATGTATGGGTACTGAAGGACCTCCAGCCCTACCTGTATGATAGAGCGCTTACTCTAATAACTGATCACAATGTATTGGTACTGAAGGACCTCCAGCCCTACCTGTATGACAGAGCGTTTACTCTAATAACTGATCACAATGTATGGATACTGAAGGACCTCCAGCCCTACCTGTATGATAGAGCGCTTACACTAATAACTGATCACAATGTATGGATACTGAAGGACCTCCAGCCCTACCTGTATGATAGAGCGTTTACTCTAATAACTGATCACAATGTATGGGTACTGAAGGAAGTCCAGCCCTACCTGTATGACAGAGCGCTTACTCTAATAACTGATCACAATGTATGGATACTGAAGGACCTCCAGCCCTACCTGTATGACAGAGCGTTTACTCTAATAACTGATCACAATGTGTGGGTACTGAAGGACCTCCAGCCCTACCTGTATGATAGAGCGCTTACTCTAATAACTGATCACAATGTATGGGTACTGAAGGACCTCCAGCCCTACCTGTATGACAGAGCGCTTACTCTAATAACTGATCACAATGTATGGGTACTGAAGGACCTCAAGCCCTACCTGTATGATAGAGCGCTTACTCTAATAACTGATCACAATGTATGGGTACTGAAGGACCTCCAGCCCTACCTGTATGGGTACTGAAGGACCTCCAGCCCTACCTGTATGGGTACTGAAGGACCTCCAGCCCTACCTGTATGGGTACTGAAGGACCTCCAGCCCTACCTGTATGGGTACTGAAGGACCTCCAGCCCTACCTGTATGATAGAGTGTTTACTCTAATAACTGATCACAATGTATGGGTACTGTAGGACCTCCAGCCCTACCTGTATGACAGAGCGTTTACTCTAATAATTGATCACAATGTATGGGTACTGAAGGACCTCCAGCCCTACCTGTATGACAGAGCGTTTACTCTAATAACTGATCACAATGTATGGGTACTGAAGGACCTCCAGCCCTACCTGTATGATAGAGCGCTTACTCTAATAACTGATCACAATGTGTACTGAAGGACCTCCAGCCCTACCTGTATGATAGAGCGCTTACTCTAATAACTGATCACAATGTATGGGTACTGAAGGACCTCCAGCCCTACCTGTATGATAGAGCGTTTACTCTAATAACTGATTACAATGTATGGGTACTGAAGGACCTCCAGCCCTACCTGTATGATAGAGCGCTTACTCTAATAACTGATCACAATGTATTGGTACTGAAGGACCTCCAGCCCTACCTGTATGACAGAGCGTTTACTCTAATAACTGATCACAATGTATGGATACTGAAGGACCTCCAGCCCTACCTGTATGATAGAGCGTTTACTCTAATAACTGATCACAATGTATGGATACTGAAGGACCTCCAGCCCTACCTGTATGATAGAGCGCTTACTCTAATAACTGATCACAATGTATGGGTACTGAAGGACCTCCAGCCCTACCTGTTTGATAGAGCGTTTACTCTAATAACTGATCACAATGTATGGGTACTGAAGGACCTCCAGCCCTACCTGTATGATAGAGCGCTTACTCTAATAACTGATCACAATGTATTGGTACTGAAGGACCTCCAGCCCTACCTGTATGACAGAGCGTTTACTCTAATAACTGAACACAATGTATGGATACTGAAGGACCTCCAGCCCTACCTGTATGATAGAGCGTTTACTCTTATAACTGATCACAATGTATGGATACTGAAGGACCTCCAGCCCTACCTGTATGATAGAGCGTTTACTCTAATAACTGATCACAATGTATGGGTACTGAAGGACCTCCAGCCCTACCTGTATGACAGAGCGTTTACTCTAATAACTGATCACAATGTGTGGGTACTGAAGGACCTCCAACCCTACCTGTATGATAGAGCGCTTACTCTAATAACTGATCACAATGTATGGGTCCTGAAGGACCTCCAGCCCTACCTGTATGACAGAGCGTTTACTCTAATAACTGATCACAATGTATGGGTACTGAAGGACCTCCAGCCCTACCTGTATGATAGAGCGCTTACTCTAATAACTGATCACAATGTATGGGTACTGAAGGACCTCCAGCCCTACCTGTATGATAGAGCGCTTACTCTAATAACTGATCACAATGTATGGGTACTGAAGGACCTCCAGCCCTACCTGTATGATAGAGCGTTTACTCTAATAACTGATCACAATGTATGGGTACTGAAGGACCTCCAGCCCTACCTGTATGATAGAGCGTTTACTCTAATAACTGATTACAATGTATGGGTACTGAAGGACCTCCAGCCCTACCTGTATGATAGAGCGCTTACTCTAATAACTGATCACAATGTTTTGGTACTGAAGGACCTCCAGCCCTACCTGTATGACAGAGCGTTTACTCTAATAACTGATCACAATGTATGGATACTGAAGGACCTCCAGCCCTACCTGTATGATAGAGCGTTTACTCTAATAACTGATCACAATGTATGGATACTGAAGGACCTCCAGCCCTACCTGTATGATAGAGCGCTTACTCTAATAACTGATCACAATGTATGGGTACTGAAGGACCTCCAGCCCTACCTGTTTGATAGAGCGTTTACTCTAATAACTGATCACAATGTACACTGGCGACACACTTTATTCGAGCTTGGCTAGTCCCACGAATTCGGGTATACCCGGGTGTATTGAGGTTTGTGACTGTTTTCTGCCCGAGTGCATTGAGGTATTTTCCATGCAGGGATTTAAGCATTTTATTCCCGCTGGCTGCAATACTGCACAGTATATATATATATACTGCATTACAATTCATGAATTTATGCCATCTGGTAGACACGCGAAGCATTGCAGCCTATTAAATCCTAATCATTATCATTTAACAGATCAGCCACCCATCAGCCAGGCATGAACCCAGGCTGGGAAGGCAAATGCAACGGGGCTTGTCAGAGGTGAGGAGCGGCGCATTCCAGGTATCTGCCAGGTACATACCGGGTATTTGCTCGAATAAAGTGTGTCGGTGCAGTATGGGTACTGAAGGACCTCCAGCCCTACCTGTATGATAGAGCGCTTACTCTAATAACTGATCACAATGTATTGGTACTGAAGGACCTCCAGCCCTACCTGTATGACAGAGCGTTTACTCTAATAACTGATCACAATGTATGGATACTGAAGGACCTCCAGCCCTACCTGTATGATAGAGCGTTTACTCTTATAACTGATCACAATGTATGGATACTGAAGGACCTCCAGCCCTACCTGTATGATAGAGCGTTTACTCTAATAACTGATCACAATGTATGGGTACTGAAGGACCTCCAGCCCTACCTGTATGACAGAGCGTTTACTCTAATAACTGATCACAATGTGTGGGTACTGAAGGACCTCCAACCCTACCTGTATGATAGAGCGCTTACTCTAATAACTGATCACAATGTATGGGTCCTGAAGGACCTCCAGCCCTACCTGTATGACAGAGCGTTTACTCTAATAACTGATCACAATGTATGGGTACTGAAGGACCTCCAGCCCTACCTGTATGATAGAGCGCTTACTCTAATAACTGATCACAATGTATGGGTACTGAAGGACCTCCAGCCCTACCTGTATGATAGAGCGCTTACTCTAATAACTGATCACAATGTATGGGTACTGAAGGACCTCCAGCCCTACCTGTATGATAGAGCGTTTACTCTAATAACTGATCACAATGTATGGATACTGAAGGACCTCCAGCCCTACCTGTATGATAGAGCGCTTACTCTAATAACTGATCACAATGTATGGGTACTGAAGCACCTCCAGCCCTACCTGTTTGATAGAGCGTTTACTCTAATAACTGATCACAATGTATGGGTACTGAAGGACCTCCAGCCCTACCTGTATGATAGAGCGCTTACTCTAATAACTGATCACAATGTATTGGTACTGAAGGACCTCCAGCCCTACCTGTATGACAGAGCGTTTACTCTAATAACTGAACACAATGTATGGATACTGAAGGACCTCCAGCCCTACCTGTATGATAGAGCGTTTACTCTTATAACTGATCACAATGTATGGATACTGAAGGACCTCCAGCCCTACCTGTATGATAGAGCGTTTACTCTAATAACTGATCACAATGTATGGGTACTGAAGGACCTCCAGCCCTACCTGTATGACAGAGCGTTTACTCTAATAACTGATCACAATGTGTGGGTACTGAAGGACCTCCAACCCTACCTGTATGACAGAGCGCTTACTCTAATAACTGATCACAATGTATGGGTCCTGAAGGACCTCCAGCCCTACCTGTATGATAGAGCGTTTACTCTAATAACTGATCACAATGTATGGGTACTGAAGGACCTCCAGCCCTACCTGTATGATAGAGCGCTTACTCTAATAACTGATCACAATGTATGGGTACTGAAGGACCTCCAGCCCTACCTGTATGATAGAGCGCTTACTCTAATAACTGATCACAATGTATGGGTACTGAAGGACCTCCAGCCCTACCTGTATGATAGAGCGTTTACTCTAATAACTGATCACAATGTATGGGTACTGAAGGACCTCCAGCCCTACCTGTATGATAGAGCGTTTACTCTAATAACTGATTACAATGTATGGGTACTGAAGGACCTCCAGCCCTACCTGTATGATAGAGCGCTTACTCTAATAACTGATCACAATGTATTGGTACTGAAGGACCTCCAGCCCTACCTGTATGACAGAGCGTTTACTCTAATAACTGATCACAATGTATGGATACTGAAGGACCTCCAGCCCTACCTGTATGATAGAGCGTTTACTCTAATAACTGATCACAATGTATGGATACTGAAGGACCTCCAGCCCTACCTGTATGATAGAGCGCTTACTCTAATAACTGATCACAATGTATGGGTACTGAAGGACCTCCAGCCCTACCTGTTTGATAGAGCGTTTACTCTAATAACTGATCACAATGTATGGGTACTGAAGGACCTCCAGCCCTACCTGTATGATAGAGCGCTTACTCTAATAACTGATCACAATGTATTGGTACTGAAGGACCTCCAGCCCTACCTGTATGACAGAGCGTTTACTCTAATAACTGATCACAATGTATGGATACTGAAGGACCTCCAGCCCTACCTGTATGATAGAGCGTTTACTCTTATAACTGATTACAATGTATGGATACTGAAGGACCTCCAGCCCTACCTGTATGATAGAGCGTTTACTCTAATAACTGATCACAATGTATGGGTACTGAAGGACCTCCAGCCCTACCTGTATGACAGAGCGTTTACTCTAATAACTGATCACAATGTGTGGGTACTGAAGGACCTCCAACCCTACCTGTATGATAGAGCGCTTACTCTAATAACTGATCACAATGTATGGGTCCTGAAGGACCTCCAGCCCTACCTGTATGACAGAGCGTTTACTCTAATAACTGATCACAATGTATGGGTACTGAAGGACCTCCAGCCCTACCTGTATGATAGAGCGCTTACTCTAATAACTGATCACAATGTATGGGTACTGAAGGACCTCCAGCCCTACCTGTATGATAGAGCGCTTACTCTAATAACTGATCACAATGTATGGGTACTGAAGGACCTCCAGCCCTACCTGTATGATAGAGCGTTTACTCTAATAACTGATCACAATGTATGGATACTGAAGGACCTCCAGCCCTACCTGTATGATAGAGCGCTTACTCTAATAACTGATCACAATGTATGGATACTGAAGGACCTCCAGCCCTACCTGTATGATAGAGCGTTTACTCTTATAACTGATCACAATGTATGGATACTGAAGGACCTCCAGCCCTACCTGTATGATAGAGCGTTTACTCTAATAACTGATCACAATGTATGGGTACTGAAGGACCTCCAGCCCTACCTGTATGACAGAGCGTTTACTCTAATAACTGATCACAATGTGTGGGTACTGAAGGACCTCCAACCCTACCTGTATGATAGAGCGCTTACTCTAATAACTGATCACAATGTATGGGTCCTGAAGGACCTCCAGCCCTACCTGTATGACAGAGCGTTTACTCTAATAACTGATCACAATGTATGGGTACTGAAGGACCTCCAGCCCTACCTGTATGATAGAGCGCTTACTCTAATAACTGATCACAATGTATGGGTACTGAAGGACCTCCAGCCCTACCTGTATGATAGAGCGCTTACTCTAATAACTGATCACAATGTATGGGTACTGAAGGACCTCCAGCCCTACCTGTATGATAGAGCGTTTACTCTAATAACTGATCACAATGTATGGATACTGAAGGACCTCCAGCCCTACCTGTATGATAGAGCGCTTACTCTAATAACTGATCACAATGTATGGGTACTGAAGGACCTCCAGCCCTACCTGTTTGATAGAGCGTTTACTCTAATAACTGATCACAATGTATGGGTACTGAAGGACCTCCAGCCCTACCTGTATGATAGAGCGCTTACTCTAATAACTGATCACAATGTATTGGTACTGAAGGACCTCCAGCCCTACCTGTATGACAGAGCGTTTACTCTAATAACTGAACACAATGTATGGATACTGAAGGACCTCCAGCCCTACCTGTATGATAGAGCGTTTACTCTTATAACTGATCACAATGTATGGATACTGAAGGACCTCCAGCCCTACCTGTATGATAGAGCGTTTACTCTAATAACTGATCACAATGTATGGGTACTGAAGGACCTCCAGCCCTACCTGTATGACAGAGCGTTTACTCTAATAACTGATCACAATGTGTGGGTACTGAAGGACCTCCAACCCTACCTGTATGACAGAGCGCTTACTCTAATAACTGATCACAATGTATGGGTCCTGAAGGACCTCCAGCCCTACCTGTATGATAGAGCGTTTACTCTAATAACTGATCACAATGTATGGGTACTGAAGGACCTCCAGCCCTACCTGTATGATAGAGCGCTTACTCTAATAACTGATCACAATGTATGGGTACTGAAGGACCTCCAGCCCTACCTGTATGATAGAGCGCTTACTCTAATAACTGATCACAATGTATGGGTACTGAAGGACCTCCAGCCCTACCTGTATGATAGAGCGTTTACTCTAATAACTGATCACAATGTATGGGTACTGAAGGACCTCCAGCCCTACCTGTATGATAGAGCGTTTACTCTAATAACTGATTACAATGTATGGGTACTGAAGGACCTCCAGCCCTACCTGTATGATAGAGCGCTTACTCTAATAACTGATCACAATGTATTGGTACTGAAGGACCTCCAGCCCTACCTGTATGACAGAGCGTTTACTCTAATAACTGATCACAATGTATGGATACTGAAGGACCTCCAGCCCTACCTGTATGATAGAGCGTTTACTCTAATAACTGATCACAATGTATGGATACTGAAGGACCTCCAGCCCTACCTGTATGATAGAGCGCTTACTCTAATAACTGATCACAATGTATGGGTACTGAAGGACCTCCAGCCCTACCTGTTTGATAGAGCGTTTACTCTAATAACTGATCACAATGTATGGGTACTGAAGGACCTCCAGCCCTACCTGTATGATAGAGCGCTTACTCTAATAACTGATCACAATGTATTGGTACTGAAGGACCTCCAGCCCTACCTGTATGACAGAGCGTTTACTCTAATAACTGATCACAATGTATGGATACTGAAGGACCTCCAGCCCTACCTGTATGATAGAGCGTTTACTCTTATAACTGATTACAATGTATGGATACTGAAGGACCTCCAGCCCTACCTGTATGATAGAGCGTTTACTCTAATAACTGATCACAATGTATGGGTACTGAAGGACCTCCAGCCCTACCTGTATGACAGAGCGTTTACTCTAATAACTGATCACAATGTGTGGGTACTGAAGGACCTCCAACCCTACCTGTATGATAGAGCGCTTACTCTAATAACTGATCACAATGTATGGGTCCTGAAGGACCTCCAGCCCTACCTGTATGACAGAGCGTTTACTCTAATAACTGATCACAATGTATGGGTACTGAAGGACCTCCAGCCCTACCTGTATGATAGAGCGCTTACTCTAATAACTGATCACAATGTATGGGTACTGAAGGACCTCCAGCCCTACCTGTATGATAGAGCGCTTACTCTAATAACTGATCACAATGTATGGGTACTGAAGGACCTCCAGCCCTACCTGTATGATAGAGCGTTTACTCTAATAACTGATCACAATGTATGGATACTGAAGGACCTCCAGCCCTACCTGTATGATAGAGCGCTTACTCTAATAACTGATCACAATGTATGGGTACTGAAGGACCTCCAGCCCTACCTGTATGATAGAGCGTTTACTCTAATAACTGATTACAATGTATGGGTACTGAAGGACCTCCAGCCCTACCTGTATGATAGAGCGCTTACTCTAATAACTGATCACAATGTATTGGTACTGAAGGACCTCCAGCCCTACCTGTATGACAGAGCGTTTACTCTAATAACTGATCACAATGTATGGATACTGAAGGACCTCCAGCCCTACCTGTATGATAGAGCGCTTACTCTAATAACTGATCACAATGTATGGGTACTGAAGGACCTCCAGCCCTACCTGTTTGATAGAGCGTTTACTCTAATAACTGATCACAATGTATGGGTACTGAAGGACCTCCAGCCCTACCTGTTTGATAGAGCGTTTACTCTAATAACTGATCACAATGTATGGGTACTGAAGGACCTCCAGCCCTACCTGTATGATAGAGCGCTTACTCTAATAACTGATCACAATGTATTGGTACTGAAGGACCTCCAGCCCTACCTGTATGACAAAGCGTTTACTATAATAACTGATCACAATGTATGGATACTGAAGGACCTCCAGCCCTACCTGTATGATAGAGCGCTTACTCTAATAACTGATCACAATGTATGGATACTGAAGGACCTCCAGCCCTACCTGTATGATAGAGCGTTTACTCTAATAACTGATCACAATGTATGGGTACTGAAGGAAGTCCAGCCCTACCTGTATGACAGAGCGCTTACTCTAATAACTGATCACAATGTATGGATACTGAAGGACCTCCAGCCCTACCTGTATGACAGAGCGTTTACTCTAATAACTGATCACAATGTGTGGGTACTGAAGGACCTCCAGCCCTACCTGTATGATAGAGCGCTTACTCTAATAATTGATCACAATGTATGGGTACTGAAGGACCTCCAGCCCTACCTGTATGACAGAGCGCTTACTCTAATAACTGATCACAATGTATGGGTACTGAAGGACCTCAAGCCCTACCTGTATGATAGAGCGCTTACTCTAATAACTGATCACAATGTATGGGTACTGAAGGACCTCCAGCCCTACCTGTATGGGTACTGAAGGACCTCCAGCCCTACATTGTATGGGTACTGAAGGACCTCCAGCCCTACCTGTATGGGTACTGAAGGACCTCCAGCCCTACCTGTATGGGTACTGAAGGACCTCCAGCCCTACCTGTATGGGTACTGAAGGACCTCAAGCCCTACCTGTATGACAGAGCGTTTACTATAATAACTGATCACAATGTGTGGGTACTGAAGGACCTCCAGCCCTACCTGTATGGGTACTGAAGGACCTCCAGCCCTACCTGTATGGGTACTGAAGGACCTCCAGCCCTACCTGTATGGGTACTGAAGGACCTCCAGCCCTACCTGTATGACAGAGCGTTTACTCTAATAATTGATCACAATGTATGGGTACTGAAGGACCTCCAGCCCTACCTGTATGACAGAGCGTTTACTCTCATAACTGATCACAATGTATGGGTACTGAAGGACCTCCAGCCCTACCTGTATGATAGAGCGCTTACTCTAATAACTGATCACAATGTTTGGGTACTGAAGGACCTCCAGCCCTACCTGTATGATAGAGCGCTTACTCTAATAACTGATCACAATGTATGGGTACTGAAGGACATCCAGCCCTACCTGTATGATAGAGCGTTTACTCTAATAACTGATCACAATGTATGGATACTGAAGGACCTCCAGCCCTACCTGTATGATAGAGCACTTACTCTAATAACTGATCACAATGTATGGGTACTGAAGGACATCCAGCCCTACCTGTATGATAGAGCGTTTACTCTAATAACTGATCACAATGTATGGGTACTGAAGGACCTCCAGCCCTACCTGTATGATAGAGCGCTTACTCTAATAACTGATCACAATGTATTGGTACTGAAGGACCTCCAGCCCTACCTGTATGACAGAGCGTTTACTCTAATAACTGATCACAATGTATGGATACTGAAGGACCTCCAGCACTACCTGTATGATAGAGCGTTTACTCTAATAACTGATCACAATGTATGGATACTGAAGGACCTCCAGCCCTACCTGTATGATAGAGCGCTTACTCTAATAACTGATCACAATGTATGGGTACTGAAGGACCTCCAGCCCTACCTGTATGATAGAGCGTTTACTCTAATAACTGATCACAATGTATGGGTACTGAAGGACCTCCAGCCCTACCTGTATGATAGAGCGCTTACTCTAATAACTGATCACAATGTATTGGTACTGAAGGACCTCCAGCCCTACCTGTATGACAGAGCGTTTACTCTAATAACTGATCACAATGTATGGATACTGAAGGACCTCCAGCCCTACCTGTATGATAGAGCGTTTACTCTAATAACTGATAACAATGTATGGATACTGAAGGACCTCCAGCCCTACCTGTATGATAGAGCGCTTACTCTAATAACTGATCACAATGTATGGGTACTGAAGGACCTCCAGCCCTACCTGTATGACAGAGCGTTTACTCTAATAACTGATCACAATGTGTGGGTACTGAAGGACCTCCAGCCCTACCTGTATGATAGAGCGCTTACTCTAATAACTGATCAATAAGTATGGGTACTGAAGGACCTCCAGTCCTACCTGTATGACAGAGCGCTTACTCTAATAACTGATCACAATGTATGGGTACTGAAGGACCTCAAGCCCTACCTGTATGATAGAGCGCTTACTCTAATAACTGATCACAATGTATGGGTCCTGAAGGACCTCCAGCCCTACCTGTATGACAGAGCGTTTACTCTAATAACTGATTACAATGTATGGGTACTGAAGGAAGTCCAGCCCTACCTGTATGACAGAGCGCTTACTCTAATAACTGATCACAATGTATGGATACTGAAGGACCTCCAGCCCTACCTGTATGACAGAGCGTTTACTCTAATAACTGATCACAATGTGTGGGTACTGAAGGACCTCCAGCCCTACCTGTATGATAGAGCGCTTACTCTAATAACTGATCACAATGTATGGGTACTGAAGGACCTCCAGTCCTACCTGTATGACAGAGCGCTTACTCTAATAACTGATCACAATGTATGGGTACTGAAGGACCTCCAGCCCTACCTGTAAGGGTACTGAAGGACCTCCAGCCCTACCTGTATGGGTACTGAAGGACCTCCAGCCCTACCTGTATGGGTACTGAAGGACCTCCAGCCCTACCTGTATGGGTACTGAAGGACCTCCAGCCCTACCTGTATGATAGAGTGTTTAATCTAATAACTGATCACAATGTATGGGTACTGTAGGACCTCCAGCCCTACCTGTATGACAGAGCGTTTACTCTAATAATTGATCACAATGTATGGGTACTGAAGGACCTCCAGCCCTACCTGTATGACAGAGCGTTTACTCTAATAACTGATCACAATGTATGGGTACTGAAGGACCTCCAGCCCTACCTGTATGATAGAGCGCTTACTCTAATAACTGATCACAATGTATGGGTACTGAAGGACCTCCAGCCCTACCTGTATGATAGAGCGCTTACTCTAATAACTGATCACAATGTATGGGTACTGAAGGACCTCCAGCCCTACCTGTATGATAGAGCGTTTACTCTAATAACTGATTACAATGTATGGGTACTGAAGGACCTCCAGCCCTACCTGTATGATAGAGCGCTTACTCTAATAACTGATCACAATGTATGGGTACTGAAGGACCTCCAGCCCTACCTGTATGATAGAGCGCTTACTCTAATAACTGATCACAATGTATGGATACTGAAGGACCTCCAGCCCTACCTGTATGATAGAGCGTTTACTCTAATAACTGATCACAATGTATGGATACTGAAGGACCTCCAGCCCTACCTGTATGATAGAGCGCTTACTCTAATAACTGATCACAATGTATGGGTACTGAAGGACCTCCAGCCCTACCTGTATGACAGAGCGTTTACTCTAATAACTGATCACAATGTATGGATACTGAAGGACCTCCAGCCCTACCTGTATGATAGAGCGTTTACTCTAATAACTGATCACAATGTATGGATACTGAAGGACCTCCAGCCCTACCTGTATGACAGAGCGTTTACTCTAATAACTGATCACAATGTATGGATACTGAAGGACCTCCAGCCCTACCTGTTTGATAGAGCGTTTACTCTAATAACTGATCACAATGTATGGGTACTGAAGGACCTCCAGCCCTACCTGTATGATAGAGCGTTTACTCTAATAACTGATCACAATGTATGGGTACTGAAGGACCTCCAGCCCTACCTGTATTTTAGAGCGCTTACTCTAATAACTGATCACAATGTATGGGTACTGAAGGACCTCCAGCCCTACCTGTATGACAGAGCGTTTACTCTAATAACTGATCACAATGTGTGGGTACTGAAGGACCTCCAGCCCTACCTGTATGATAGAGCGCTTACTCTAATAACTGATCACAATGTATGGGTCCTGAAGGACCTCCAGCCCTACCTGTATGACAGAGCGTTTACTCTAATAACTGATTACAATGTGTGGGTACTGAAGGACCTCCAGCCCTACCTGTATGATAGAGCGCTTACTCTAATAACTGATCACAATGTATGGATACTGAAGGACCTCCAGCCCTACCTGTATGACAGAGCGTTTACTCTAATAACTGATCACAATGTGTGGGTACTGAAGGACCTCCAGCCCTACCTGTATGATAGAGCGCTTACTCTAATAACTGATCACAATGTATGGGTACTGAAGGACCTCCAGTCCTACCTGTATGACAGAGCGCTTACTCTAATAACTGATCACAATGTATGGGTACTGAAGGACCTCCAGCCCTACCTGTATGATAGAGCGTTTACTCTAATAACTGATCACAATGTATGGGTACTGAAGGACCTCCAGCCCTACCTGTATGATAGAGCGCTTACTCTAATAACTGATCACAATGTATGGGTACTGAAGGACCTCCAGCCCTACCTGTATGATAGAGCGTTTACTCTAATAACTGATTACAATGTATTGGTACTGAAGGACCTCCAGCCCTACCTGTATGATAGAGCGCTTACTCTAATAACTGATCACAATGTATTGGTACTGAAGGACCTCCAGCCCTACCTGTATGACAGAGCGTTTACTCTAATAACTGATCACAATGTATGGATACTGAAGGACCTCCAGCCCTACCTGTATGATAGAGCGCTTACTCTAATAACTGATCACAATGTATGGGTACTGAAGGACCTCCAACCCTACCTGTTTGATAGAGCGTTTACTCTAATAACTGATCACAATGTATGGGTACTGAAGGACCTCCAGCCCTACCTGTATGATAGAGCGCTTACTCTAATAACTGATCACAATGTATGGATACTGAAGGACCTCCAGCCCTACCTGTATGATAGAGCGTTTACTCTAATAACTGATTACAATGTATGGGTACTGAAGGACCTCCAGCCCTACCTGTATGATAGAGCGCTTACTCTAATAACTGATCACAATGTATGGATACTGAAGGACCTCCAGCCCTACCTGTATGATAGAGCGTTTACTCTAATAACTGATCACAATGTATGGGTACTGAAGGACCTCCAGCCCTACCTGTATGATAGAGCGCTTCTCTAATAACTGATCACAATGTATTGGTACTGAAGGACCTCCAGCCCTACCTGTATGACAGAGCGTTTACTCTAATAACTGATCACAATGTATGGATACTGAAGGACCTCCAGCCCTACCTGTATGATAGAGCGCTTACTCTAATAACTGATCACAATGTATGGGTACTGAAGGACCTCCAGCCCTACCTGTATGACAGAGCGCTTACTCTAATAACTGATCACAATGTATGGGTACTGAAGGACCTCAAGCCCTACCTGTATGATAGAGCGCTTACTCTAATAACTGATCACAATGTATGGATACTGAAGGACCTCCAGCCCTACCTGTATGATAGAGCGTTTACTCTAATAACTGATCACAATGTATGGGTACTGAAGGAAGTCCAGCCCTACCTGTATGACAGAGCGCTTACTCTAATAACTGATCACAATGTATGGATACTGAAGGACCTCCAGCCCTACCTGTATGACAGAGCGTTTACTCTAATAACTGATCACAATGTGTGGGTACTGAAGGACCTCCAGCCCTACCTGTATGATAGAGCGCTTACTCTAATAACTGATCACAATGTATGGGTACTGAAGGACCTCCAGCCCTACCTGTATGACAGAGCGCTTACTCTAATAACTGATCACAATGTATGGGTACTGAAGGACCTCAAGCCCTACCTGTATGATAGAGCGCTTACTCTAATAACTGATCACAATGTATGGGTACTGAAGGACCTCCAGCCCTACCTGTATGGGTACTGAAGGACCTCTAGCCCTACCTGTATGGGTACTGAAGGACCTCCAGCCCTACCTGTATGGGTACTGAAGGACCTCCAGCCCTACCTGTATGGGTACTGAAGGACCTCCAGCCCTACCTGTATGGGTACTGAAGGACCTCAAGCCCTACCTGTATGACAGAGCGTTTACTCTAATAACTGATCACAATGTGTGGGTACTGAAGGACCTCCAGCCCTACCTGTATGGGTACTGAAGGACCTCCAGCCCTACCTGTATGGGTACTGAAGGACCTCCAGCCCTACCTGTATGGGTACTGAAGGACCTCCAGCCCTACCTGTATGACAGAGCGTTTACTCTAATAACTGATTACAATGTATGGATACTGAAGGACGTCCAGCCCTACCTGTATGATAGAGCGTTTACTCTAATAACTGATCACAATGTATGGATACTGAAGGACCTCCAGCCCTACCTGTATGATAGAGCGCTTACTCTAATAACTGATCACAATGTATGGGTACTGAAGGACCTCCAGCCCTACCTGTATGACAGAGCGTTTACTCTAATAACTGATCACAATGTGTGGGTACTGAAGGACCTCCAGCCCTACCTGTATGATAGAGCGCTTACTCTAATAACTGATCACAATGTATGGGTCCTGAAGGACCTCCAGCCCTACCTGTATGACAGAGCGTTTACTCTAATAACTGATTACAATGTATGGGTACTGAAGGAAGTCCAGCCCTACCTGTATGACAGAGCGCTTACTCTAATAACTGATCACAATGTATGGATACTGAAGGACCTCCAGCCGTACCTGTTTGACAGAGCGTTTACTCTAATAACTGATCACAATGTGTGGGTACTGAAGGACCTCCAGCCCTACCTGTATGATAGAGCGCTTACTCTAATAACTGATCACAATGTATGGGTACTGAAGGACCTCCAGTCCTACCTGTATGACAGAGCGCTTACTCTAATAACTGATCACAATGTATGGGTACTGAAGGACCTCAAGCCCTACCTGTATGATAGAGCGTTTACTCTAATAACTGATCACAATGTATGGGTACTGAAGGACCTCCAGCCCTACCTGTATGGGTACTAAAGGACCTCCAGCCCTACCTGTATGGGTACTGAAGGACCTCCAGCCCTACCTGTATGGGTACTGAAGGACCTCCAGCCCTACCTGTATGGGTACTGAAGGACCTCAAGCCCTACCTGTATGACAGAGCGTTTACTCTAATAACTGATCACAATGTGTGGGTACTGAAGGACCTCCAGCCCTACCTGTATGGGTACTGAAGGACCTCCAGCCCTACCTGTATGGGTACTGAAGGACCTCCAGCCCTACCTGTATGGGTACTGAAGGACCTCCAGCCCTACCTGTATGGGTACTGAAGGACCTCCAGCCCTACCTGTATGACAGAGCGTTTACTCTAATAACTGATCACAATGTATGGATACTGAAGGACCTCCAGCCCTACCTGTATGATAGAGCGTTTACTCTAATAACTGATCACAATGTATGGATACTGAAGGACCTCCAGCCCTACCTGTATGATAGAGCGCTTACTCTAATAACTGATCACAATGTATGGGTACTGAAGGACCTCCAGCCCTACCTGTATGACAGAGCGTTTACTCTAATAACTGATCACAATGTGTGGGTACTGAAGGACCTCCAGCCCTACCTGTATGATAGAGCGCTTACTCTAATAACTAATCACAATGTATGGGTCCTGAAGGACCTCCAGCCCTACCTGTATGACAGAGCGTTTACTCTAATAACTGATTACAATGTGTGGGTACTGAAGGACCTCCAGCCCTACCTGTATGATAGAGCGCTTACTCTAATAACTGATCACAATGTATGGATACTGAAGGACCTCCAGCCCTACCTGTATGACAGAGCGTTTACTCTAATAACTGATCACAATGTGTGGGTACTGAAGGACCTCCAGCCCTACCTGTATGATAGAGCGCTTACTCTAATAACTGATCACAATGTATGGGTACTGAAGGACCTCCAGTCCTACCTGTATGACAGAGCGCTTACTCTAATAACTGATCACAATGTATGGGTACTGAAGGACCTCCAGCCCTACCTGTATGATAGAGCGTTTACTCTAATAACTGATCACAATGTATGGGTACTGAAGGACCTCCAGCCCTACCTGTATGATAGAGCGCTTACTCTAATAACTGATCACAATGTATGGGTACTGAAGGACCTCCAGCCCTACCTGTATGATAGAGCGTTTACTCTAATAACTGATTACAATGTATGGGTACTGAAGGACCTCCAGCCCTACCTGTATGATAGAGCGCTTACTCTAATAACTGATCACAATGTATTGGTACTGAAGGACCTCCAGCCCTACCTGTATGACAGAGCGTTTACTCTAATAACTGATCACAATGTATGGATACTGAAGGACCTCCAGCTCTACCTGTATGATAGTGCGCTTACTCTAATAACTGATCACAATGTATGGGTACTGAAGGACCTCCAGCCCTACCTGTTTGATAGAGCGTTTACTCTAATAACTGATCACAATGTATGGGTACTGAAGGACCTCCAGCCCTACCTGTATGATAGAGCGCTTACTCTAATAACTGATCACAATGTATGGATACTGAAGGACCTCCAGCCCTACCTGTATGACAGAGCGTTTACTCTAATAACTGATCACAATGTATGGATACTGAAGGACCTCCAGCCCTACCTGTATGATAGAGCGCTTACTCTAATAACTGATCACAATGTATGGGTAGTGAAGGACCTCCAGCCCTACCTGTTTGATAGAGCGTTTACTCTAATAACTGATCACAATGTATGGGTACTGAAGGACCTCCAGCCCTACCTGTATGATAGAGCGCTTACTCTAATAACTGATCACAATGTATTGGTACTGAAGGACCTCCAGCCCTACCTGTATGACAGAGCGTTTACTCTAATAACTGATCACAATGTATGGATACTGAAGGACCTCCAGCCCTACCTGTATGATAGAGCGCTTACTCTAATAACTGATCACAATGTATGGATACTGAAGGACCTCCAGCCCTACCTGTATGATAGAGCGTTTACTCTAATAACTGATCACAATGTATGGGTACTGAAGGAAGTCCAGCCCTACCTGTATGACAGAGCGCTTACTCTAATAACTGATCACAATGTATGGATACTGAAGGACCTCCAGCCCTACCTGTATGACAGAGCGTTTACTCTAATAACTGATCACAATGTGTGGGTACTGAAGGACCTCCAGCCCTACCTGTATGATAGAGCGCTTACTCTAATAACTGATCACAATGTATGGGTACTGAAGGACCTCCAGCCCTACCTGTATGACAGAGCGCTTACTCTAATAACTGATCACAATGTATGGGTACTGAAGGACCTCAAGCCCTACCTGTATGATAGAGCGCTTACTCTAATAACTGATCACAATGTATGGGTTCTGAAGGACCTCCAGCCCTACCTGTATGGGTACTGAAGGACCTCCAGCCCTACCTGTATGGGTACTGAAGGACCTCCAGCCCTACCTGTATGGGTACTGAAGGACCTCCAGCCCTACCTGTATGGGTACTGAAGGACCTCCAGCCCTACCTGTATGGGTACTGAAGGACCTCAAGCCCTACCTGTATGACAGAGCGTTTACTCTAATAACTGATCACAATGTGTGGGTACTGAAGGACCTCCAGCCCTACCTGTATGGGTACTGAAGGACCTCCAGCCCTACCTGTTTGGGTACTGAAGGACCTCCAGCCCTACCTGTATGGGTACTGAAGGACCTCCAGCCCTACCTGTATGACAGAGCGTTTACTCTAATAACTGATCACAATGTATGGATACTGAAGGACCTCCAGCCCTACCTGTATGATAGAGCGTTTACTCTAATAACTGATCACAATGTATGGATACTGAAGGACCTCCAGCCCTACCTGTATGATAGAGCGCTTACTCTAATAACTGATCACAATGTATGGGTACTGAAGGACCTCCAGCCCTACCTGTATGACAGAGCGTTTACTCTAATAACTGATCACAATGTGTGGGTACTGAAGGACCTCCAGCCCTACCTGTATGATAGAGCGCTTACTCTAATAACTGATCACAATGTATGGGTCCTGAAGGACCTCCAGCCCTACCTTTATGACAGAGCGTTTACTCTAATAACTGATTACAATGTATGGGTACTGAAGGAAGTCCAGCCCTACCTGTATGACAGAGCGCTTACTCTAATAACTGATCACAATGTATGGATACTGAAGGACCTCCAGCCGTACCTGTATGACAGAGCGTTTACTCTAATAACTGATCACAATGTGTGGGTACTGAAGGACCTCCAGCCCTACCTGTATGATAGAGCGCTTACTCTAATAACTGATCACAATGTATGGGTACTGAAGGACCTCCAGTCCTACCTGTATGACAGAGCGCTTACTCTAATAACTGATCACAATGTATGGGTACTGAAGGACCTCAAGCCCTACCTGTATGGGTACTGAAGGACCTCCAGCCCTACCTGTATGGGTACTGAAGGACCTCCAGCCCTACCTGTATGGGTACTGAAGGACCTCCAGCCCTACCTGTATGGGTACTGAAGGACCTCAAGCCCTACCTGTATGACAGAGCGTTTACTCTAATAACTGATCACAATGTGTGGGTACTGAAGGACCTCCAGCCCTACCTGTATGGGTACTGAAGGACCTCCAGCCCTACCTGTATGGGTACTGAAGGACCTCCAGCCCTACCTGTATGGGTACTGAAGGACCTCCAGCCCTACCTGTATGGGTTCTGAAGGACCTCCAGCCCTACCTGTATGGGTACTGAAGGACCTCCAGCCCTACCTGTATGACAGAGCGTTTACTCTAATAACTGATCACAATATATGGGTACTGAAGGACCTCCAGCCCTACCTGTATGGGTACTGAAGGACCTCAAGCCCTACCTGTATGGGTACTGAAGGACCTCCAGCCCTACCTGTATGATAGAGCGCTTACTCTAATAACTGATCACAATGTATGGGTACTGAAGGACCTCCAGCCCTACCTGTATGGGTACTGAAGGACCTCCAGCCCTACCTGTATGGTAGAGCGTTTACTCTAATAACTGATCACAATGTATGGATACTGAAGGACCTCCAGCCCTACCTGTATGGGTACTGAAGGACCTCCAGCCCTACCTGTATGGGTACTGAAGGACCTCCAGCCCTACCTGTATGGGTACTGAAGGACCTCCAGCCCTACCTGTATGGTATAGCGTTTACTCTAATAACTGATCACAATGTGTGGATACTGAAGGACCTCCAGCCCTACCTGTATGGGTACTGAAGGACCTCCAGCCCTACCTGTATGGGTACTGAAGGACCTCCAGCCCTACCTGTATGGGTACTGAAGGACCTCCAGCCCTACCTGTATGGGTACTGAAGGACCTCCAGCCCTACCTGTATGGGTTCTGAAGGACCTCCAGCCCTACCTGTATGGGTACTGAAGGACCTCCAGCCCCACCTGTATGACAGAGCGTTTACTCTAATAACTGATCACAATGTATGGGTACTGAAGGACCTCCAGCCCTACCTGTATGGGTACTGAAGGACCTCAAGCCCTACCTGTATGGGTACTGAAGGACCTCCAGCCCTACCTGTATGATAGAGCGCTTACTCTAATAACTGATCACAATGTATGGGTACTGAAGGACCTCCAGCCCTACCTGTATGGGTACTGAAGGACCTCCAGCCCTACCTGTATGGTAGAGCGTTTACTCTAATAACTGATCACAATGTATGGATACTGAAGGACCTCCAGCCCTACCTGTATGGGTACTGAAGGACCTCCAGCCCTACCTGTATGGGTACTGAAGGACCTCCAGCCCTACCTGTATGGGTACTGAAGGACCTCCAGCCCTACCTGTATGGTAGAGCATTTACTCTAATAACTGATCACAATGTGTGGATACTGAAGGACCTCCAGCCCTACCTGTATGGGTACTGAAGGACCTCCAGCCCTACCTGTATGGGTACTGAAGGACCTCCAGCCCTACCTGTATGGGTACTGAAAAAACTCCTGCCCTACCTGTATGGGTACTGAAGGACCTCCAGCCCTACCTGTATGACAGAGCGTTTACTCTAATAACTGATCACAATGTATGGGTACTGAAGGAACTCCAGCCCTACCTGTATGGGTACTGAAGGACCTCCAGCCCTACCTGTATGGGTACTGAAGGACCTCCAGCCCTACCTGTATGGGTACTGAAGAAACTCCAGCCCTACCTGTATGATAGAGCGCTTACTCTAATAACTGATCACAATGTATGGGTACTGAAGGACCTCCAGCCCTACCTGTATGGGTACTGAAGGACCTCCAGCCCTCCCTGTATGACAGAGCGTTTACTCTAATAACTGATCACAATCCCCTCAGCTGGTTACAGAGGGTGTCAGAGGACAACGGAAAACTGTGGCGCTGGAGTCTTGCCGTGCAAGAATCTGACTTCACCACCCAGCACAAGAAGGGCAGTGCCAATGGACTCTCCTGACAGGACATCCCCAGTGACCACAAAGCCTCCAGGACATCCAGGCTTACGGAGCCACCTGATGAGGAGATGACTGCCCCAAAGCCTTCATCTTGAGGGGGAGATGTGACGGTAGGGGGTAGCCGGTCTGCATAATAAATGTTTAGCCTGACTTGTTACCCACGAAAACCGTGGGTCCCTGGCAGCTAAGTATCACCATAATCCAGGGGCCATGTAATACAACCTACAAAAGTTTAAATGTACCTTGCTTTTCCACTTTACATGTTCTCCTTGCCCCAGACACATGAAACGTCAGGAGTATAAGTTTTAGGTGGGATATTTGGGTGGAAATTTAGTTATTTTGTTTGCAGGAGTTGGGAGCCAAAGTTACTGGTGGTCCCCTAATTCTCCCCGGCGAGCAGGCATGATTTGCCGGTACGCGGGGTGAATTACACCGGGGGCTGCCCAGGGTCCCCCAGACTCCTGGTTTCCGAGAACATATGTAAACAAAACAGATGAAAGCAGATTCACCCAAACAGAACCCTATTTACTGCACTCAGTCCAGAGGGATAATCACAATAGTTCAATACTTGTCTATTTAACTGGCGATTGGATACACAGCAGCTCCCGCCTCTGTGGCAGGACCGATACCACTAAAACCATAGAAGTGATCTGGGGCGCTCCCTTTACACAACTGTTGCACCAGGAACTGTGCAAGTGCAAGAAATCAGAATATAGCACCCATATAGGAATAATCAGCGCCTGCTGCTCAGCCCCAAAGAGAGGATCTTCCCGCGATCCTCAAAATGGAAAAGAGAAATAGGGGGGCGCAAACGAGGCTCAAATACAATATCAGTCCAAATTGTAAATAAACAGAGTAACACAGAGGTGATGGGGAATGCACAGAAAATGTACTCACACGGGCCTGGGTGGTACTGGGTGTTGCTATAAAGTATCTTTAAGCTGCTCCTTCTTGGCAGTCAGTCCCACTCATTCTCCCTCCGTTCGTCAGTAAAAGCCACTCTTGGCACATGTAGTGGGAAACGGCGCCACACAAATTGATTTAGAAAGCATTTATTAGAGATAAAAGTGAGGTAACATATAACTCACACATAAATAGCTGCGCCAGGGACACGCCTCCAGCCTCCCGCTCTCCGTCGCAGTGTGTTCCTGCTCACCGCGTCCGGTGAGCAGGGCTGCTACCCCTTGATGCAGGTGCCGGCTACGGTGTCCTCGTGCAGACAAACAGTACTTCCGGTCCAGGTCTCTGCATGCACAACGCGTCTCGGATTAACTAATCCTTCATAAGGTGTGTGCAGAGTACCTGGAAGATTTATTTATAAAATATTTTACCAGGAAGTAATACATTGAGAGTTACCTCTCGTTTTCAAGTATGTCCTGGGCACAGAGTAAAACAAATAATACATGGTTACACTGGTGGTGGCTGTGAGAGTCTCTGGTAGGTTGTTCCAGTTTTGGGGTGTACGGTAAGAGAAGGAGGAACGGCCGGATACTTTGTTGAGCCTTGGGACCATGAATAGTCTTTTGGAGTCTGATCTCAGGTGATAGGTGCTGCATGTGGTAGGGGTGAGGAGCTTGTTCAGGTAGCTGGGTAGCTTGCCCATGAAGAATTTAAAGGCAAGACAGGAAAGGTGAACTTTGCGCCTAGACTCTAGTGATGACCAATCTAGTTCTTTGAGCATTTCGCAGTGATGTGTGTTGTAGTTGCATTGGAGAACAAAATGACAAATTGAGTTGTAGAGCGTGTCACGTTTGCTAAGGTGAGATTGAGTTGCCGAGCCATATACTATGTCTCCATAGTCAATAATTGGCATTAGCATCTGCTGTGCGATACGCTTTCTGACCAGGAGACTTAGGGAGGATTTGTTCCTGTAAAGTACCCCTAGTTTGGCATAGGTCTTGGTTGTCAGGGTATCAATGTGCATTCCGAATGTTAAGTGGGAGTCAAACCATAAGCCCAGGTATTTAAAACTAGTGACAGGGGTTAGGGTGGTGTTAGTGTTGGTTCTAATCAGGAGCTCAGTCACTGGAAGCTTTAAAAATTTAGTCTTGGTCCCAAATACTATTGTTACAGTCTTGTCAGTGTTTAAAAACAGTTTGTTTTGGGAAATCCAGTTTTCGAGTCTCAAAAAGTCAGACTGAAGTATGTGTTGAAGGTCAGAGAGGCTATGGCTGTGCGCATATAGGATTGTGTCATCTGCATACATGTGTATTGAGGCTTCCTTACAAGCTGTGGGAAGATCATTAATGAACACCGAGAGAAGAGTAGGGGCCCCAGAACAGAGCCTTGCGGGACACCACAGGTGATATCCAGCGGGTTGGAGTTAGAGCCTGAGATGGACACATGTTGGGATCTTCCTGATAGGTAGGACTGAAACCAGTTTAAAGCATGTTTCCCTATTCCAGAGCTCTGGAGTTTGTTAAGCAGGATAGCATGATCAACTGTGTCAAAAGCCTTTGCAAAATCTAGGAATACTGCACCAGTGAGTTGTTCCCGTTCCATTCCACACTGGATTTCATTGCAAACGTTTAGCAGGGTAGTTACGGTGGAGTGTTTGGGACGAAACCCAGACTGGAATTGGCTAGGGAAATTTGTCTTGGTATAGAAATCGCTTAATTGGGATTGGACACATTTTTCCATGACTTTGGATAGAATTGGGAGAAGAGAGATTGGCCTGTAGTTTGAGACAGTGTTTTTGTCCCGACTTTTGAAGATTAATGCCATTAACCCCTTCAATACTGGTTCCTTTCAATCAATGTATTAAGAAACTTTCCACATGCTAGAATAGCAGCTGCAATTACTGGCTGTAGTACCACAAGTCTGGTGATACATTTAAAATATATAATCACATACTGATGTAACTAGAAGCAGTTATTTTACACCTCACTGATCTAAATATCAACACTTAAAAACTCTTAAAAATTGGGACATGGAAATAGGTGCATGGAAAATACATTAGTGAGCATTAAACCACTCCTTGCGGTATTGCCATAGGGAAAAATCACATATAGGTTCACAAATACACAGAGGGTAGTTGAATCTGAAGCATTAGCATTGGCTGACTAATCCTACTCACGTTTAATAAGCTCAATCAATGGCGCAGGAGCACCCTCTAGTGGCAAAAGACTAGAAGAGCGAGAATACAGTCCCCACTCTGTAGACAAATTATCAGAGTGAACTCACAGCTCATGTGAGTGGAAAACACAAAATACAAATGTAGTCCGGTCCCCAGGCTGACCATCACCTCCATTGTGGTGAGAGAGTCGGAAGGTTGCACAGTGTGCAGGGAGCGCTCCGGTGCACCGGAGTAAGTGTAAGTTAAATGTTAAATGTTATTCATTTAAGGTCTCCAGCACTTACTATTCCACTTACCTGTCTGACGGTCCAACGGGCTGCCACTCAAAAAGAAACCTTTATGGGAACATTGCTCACTCTACACTTGTGAGTATTTAGCACACTGCACCTTGATATTTATTTTTATATCAATCACAATACTGCACCATCAGGGAATTTTCTTCTGTTTTACATGATTTTGCGCTTCCCGATGATCTTCACCCCTGCACTGTCCACGGGATCGAGAGAACGACCCCACACTGGGTTAAGCAGCATCCATTCATGTTTGTATTAAGTATCACAATTTATCACATTTGTTTATATAATTTTTGAGCGCCACTTTTTGATATATTTGTTTTTCACTGACCACCACCAGAAACAAGCTAAAAAACATCCAACTTGAAAATGTGGAAAAAGCCCTTAAATGGACCAACCAAAGGTGCTATGATAAGGGCAATAAGGCTGATAGACTTCTTGCTACCAAATTAAGAGGAATACAAAAAAGATCCCAAATAACATCGATCAAAAATTGGTCTGATGAGGTGCTATATAACGAGAAGAAAATAGCGGATGAATTTACCAAATTTTACACCAAACTCTACAATCTAAAGACTCAGAAGGGGGCCTCAGAGTTATCGAGAGCTGAGGCAATTTTGAATTACCTCGACGACTGTGAACTCCCCACACTGACAGAGGAAGAAAATTCCTTCCTTAATACTAAGATCACTAAAGAAGAACTGATATCAGCTGTGAAGTCCTCTAAAATATCCAAAACACCAGGTCCTGACGGCTTCTCCAATGCCTATTACAAAAGATTTCTCCCAATATTAACTAGCCACCTACTCAACCTGTTCAATTCATTCCTGGAAGGGAACCCCATCCCTTCGTCAATGTCCCTAGCCAACCGTGCCATTATCCATAAAGAAGGGAAGGACCCGGTACAATGCGGGAGTTACAGACCCATTTCACTCCTAAATAACGACCTCAAACTATACAGCAAGATCTTGGCTAATAGACTGAAGCCTATTTTGCCAAGATTAATAAACATTGACCAAGTTGGGTTTGTTTCGGGACGTCAGGCCTCGGACAAAACCCGAAAGATCATTATCATAATTGAACATGATTCAATTCACAGGCTCCAAGGCAATGTTACTAAGCTTAGATGCAGAGAAGGCATTTGATAGAATTGATTGGCTATTCCTTACCAAAACGTTAGAGAAATTCGGTTTCAAAGACTCATTCTTAGAAGGAGTCCAAGCGCTGTACCAGAATCCATCTGCAATTGTTAGACTCCCGGGTGGAAACTCAGAGAGATTCCAAATAAGAAATGGTACGAGACACGGTTGCCTCTTGTCTCCCCTACTTTTTGCTCTCACCATAGAACCACTGGCGGCTAAAATATGTAATAATATAAATATCCAGGGCATAACAATTGGAAAAACAAACTATAACATTTCCCTGTTCGCTGATGATATTATCCTGACCCTAACCAAACCCCAAACTTCTCTCCCTAATCTCCAAAGGGAACTGGAAGACTTTGGTACTATATCTGGATACAAAATTAACAGTGAAAAATCAGAGGCCCCCAATATCAGTCTCACAGAGCCAGAAGTGAAATTACTTAAAATAAACTTTGCTTATAAATGGAGTCCCTCATACATCAAATACCTGGGAGTGAATGTATCGAAGGACTACCAATCACTATATCAGCATAACTACCCAGCTCTCTTTGACAAAATTAAAAAGGATTTGAGCAAATGGGAAGGTTATCAGATATCATGGATCGGAAGAATGATATCCATAAAAATGAACATACTTCCTAGACTACTATACTTTTTTCAGACCCTCCCGATTCACGTCCCAGGCTCAGAACTAAAAAACATCCAAAATAGGATGTTACACTTTATTTGGCAAGGCAAAAGACCCAGAGTAGCCCGATCAGTGCTATTGTCACCACAAGGGAGAAGAGGGGGCATGGGAGTCCCAGATATCCACAAATACTATCAGGCGGCCCAGCTAAAGCAAGTGGCACTGTGGAATTCGGACCCTCCAAATAGAGACCCGCCATGCTAAAATGCCTTCCCTGCCAGCATGTCTTTGGAGCATAGAAAGAGGAGATATGCCTCCACAAAAATTTTAATTAGGGGCGACAAGACACACCTGGGAGATCTGGTTAAAAACCAAGCTCAAATACAAGCTCTCTTCCCCTGGCTCACAACTCACGCCAATATTCGATAATCCCAAATTCCCCCCTGGATGTACAGTAGATCCAGACTATTCGACCAACTAAAATCAAAAGGGATCAAGACGATGGCGGACATGCTGAGCCTAGGGAGGCTCCTGAGCTTTCAGGACCTAAGAACTAAATATAGGATCCCGGATTTGGATGCGTTTAAATACCTTCAAATCAGGAATTTTGCCCCCAAAATATTCCCTCTCTCACTAAATTCGAGAGATTATGTAAAATTGACTCAGACCAAAAGGGACTTATATCCAAAATCTACTCGGAGCTGGAAACAGCGGAAGGCCCCCCCAAGACATGACTATATGCTTAAATGGGCCGCCGACCTGAATATAACTATTGAGGAGGAAGACTGGAAAGAGATATGGGGAGCAGCCTCTGGGACATCCATATGCACCACCACAAAAGAGAACATTTATTGGATTTTAAATAAACGCCCCAAGATCTATATCTATATTAAGTCCAGCTGGAGCTAGGGTCCCCAATTTATAGATCCAACAAATCTTTTGTTGTGCTAGTCTTTTGACATGGTCCCTGCCAGTTGGCTGGTACTGACTCTAGAGCTCTGTAGACCAAACCAGTAGGATCTCCCCCATGTTTGAGAAAGAAATGTCTCGACAATGAATGTGTCATCAAATGTCTCCGTATGTTGCCCTCAGTGGTCGACTGGTACGTCCCACATACTGGAGACCACATGGGCACTGCAGCATATAAACCACGAACGTGGTACGGCACGTAATGAACTGCCGTATAGAGAAGGCCTATTTAGCTTTGAGGATCACTTTTGTATTTTAAACACATGCTCTCAACAGTGCACCAACATGTATAAGCCTCTGAAATTAAAGGGTATGGTAACAGTTTTATTACACATTTCCCTGAGGATTATTAATTTATTTACATTCGGGTGCAGAGCACCATTGATACGCCCCCTCTCTTCGGCGTATGCACTTGCAATTGGCTGGACGCTTTAGTTACTGCTGCGGCCAAGTTTATTTACTTATTTTAAGGCTTTTGACACAGTTGATCATGTTATCCTGCTTAACAAACTCCAGAGCTCTGGAATAGGGAAGCATGTTTTAAACTGGTTTCAGTCCTACCTATCAGGAAGATCCCAACATGTGTCCATCTCAGGCTCTAACTCCAACCCCCTGGATATCACCTGTGGTGTCCTGCAAGGCTCTGTTCTGGGGCCCTACTCTTCTCAGTGTTCATTAATGATCTTCCCACAGCTTGTAAGGAAGCCTCATTACACATGTATGCAGATGACACAATCCTATATGCACACAAACTGTTTTTAAACACTGACAAGACTGTCACAATGGTATTTGGGACCAAGACTAAATTCTTAAAGCTTTCAGCGACTGAGCTCCATATTAGAACCAACGCTAACACCACCCTAACTCCTGTTACCAGTTTTAAATACCTGGGCCTATGGTTTGACTCCCACTTAACATTCGGGATGCACATTGATACCCTGACAACCAAGACCTATGCCAAACTAGGGGTACTTAACAGGAACAAATCCTCCCTAAGTCTCCTGGTCAGAAAGCGTATCGCATAGCAGATGCTACTGCTGCGGCCGAGTTTATTCGAGCATTTGCCCGTTCTTGGCCGCAGCAGTATCCTGGCGCGCGCCGCAGGGTGACGGGCGCGCGCCAAAGCAGCGGAAGAGCGCCCTCCGATCGGGGCGCTCTCCCTACCGCTGCCGGGTCCGCCGGGTCCCCCAGAACCCCCTGCCGCCGTCCCGCGATCGCGGGACACCAGGGCTCCCTCGGGGAGCCCTGGACGCGCGTGCAGGGGGCGCTGGCACCCGATGATGCGTGACCGCGCATCGGTGATGCGCGGCACGCTGAGGGAGTGCGGCTCGCAAGCCGGGACATTTCCCGGCTTGCGGAATGAGCCGCACTCGGCTAAACTGTGTCGGCAGTGTACGTCCCCCTCTGAAGGGTTGAAATAGATCACGTTGGCAGTGACAGGTTATTCCTCCCTCCCTTGAGAAAGCGCGGACCCGCCGCGCGAAACAGCTGTCGGGTGTGACGTCATCACGTTGACGTCCATGAGGAAGGAGCAGAATCAAGCGTCTCACGAAGGGGTTGTATGGTTATCTTACCTTGATGCAATTTCCACATATTTGGCATTGTGACATTGTGGCATTGTGTCTTTGGGTACTTTGGGTACTGGTTATGTGTAGGAGGTATATACATATAACCCTGGTAGGTTTGGGCTATTATTCTTTCCTCCTCCTGGGCAATAATCCCTGGTAAGGGCAGGTTTGCCAGGAGTTAAAATGAGTTTGCCTCAACCACTGTGATTCAGTTGGTCAGAGAAGGTAGTGCTCATGCTTTGTGTCAATCAAAGGCACAGGGGTGGGACTACTGGATCTGTACTAAAAGGATTACCCCTTCCTGTTTGAGTCTGTTCTCTGCTCTCTGTCTGTTCTGAGAGTGAGGGTGGGTGTTCCTCTGCAGGTAAGAAAGAGGATGGTGGGTTCAACTTTAGCTGCCAGGGCTCTGGTAAGCTAACGGCCCTCCCTTAGGGGAGAGGGGAGATACTTTCTTGCTCCACCAAGGAGTAAGAGAAGAGAGAGAGAGATACCTCCTATATTGGACAAGGAGTGTGTCTAGAGATCACCCTGGTGGTGAACACCCTGCTGCTGAAGTGCTGTGTGCTGTGCTATTGCTGCTACCAATCAGGACATTAAAGAACCCTTTTGTTTTACCTCCTGCCTGAGAGTGGAGTATATTGGGAGGAGGGGGAGATAACTCTTTTGCAGATACTCCACCCCATACACCTGGGGGCTGCACAAGATGGAGGCGCTGCACCACTAAGAAGAATTCGGGCACAGCCCCAGAAGAAGCCTGTGACCACCTATCATCCTATTTTAATTCAGCCCCAGAAGAAGCCTGTCCTGTTATCCCCCATGACATTGCGGGAGACCCAGGCCCTCCTGTTACCTGCAGGTATGCACCACCAAAGTCCCTATAGCCAGAATGAGAGTTCCCTGAGGAGGCCCAATGTGAGGTTGGGACAGGGAGGACCGGCCACATACAATCTGTGGAACAGTACAACTGCATACACTGCATATTATATGCAATTACAATCTATGCTCCAGGACATTGAGGTGCTCTGATTGTAGCAACTGTAAGCAAAAGCAGGTCCTGTTTTGAATACTCTTGCCATATATTGCTGTAACTATGAGCTACTGGTATTCCCTCCTTGACCTGTTATACTAACAGACTGTTACTCTGCATGCTTGATTCTAGGTGCTACAGTATAGACATCAGAGTTCTAAGGAGAGAGGAGAGAGGGTGAAAAAACTGCTTGGTGGACGAGGAAGGGCAAATTGCCAGGTCTGGAGAACAAAGGGCACCCTGTGGTGACACCTTTTGAGTCTACCAGACCTGGCGGAGCCTGTCCAGCGGGTTGCAATCAGTTAGCTGGGGGAAGATACAGCATTTACCATTGACTAATTCATATTTCCCGCCCCCCTGGATTTTCGAGTCGGCTTTTCACGCCTCCTCCTCTGACGTCAGCCAAGAGACGAGCCCTCGTTTCTATTTGCTAGTGGGAAGGAATTCCACGCTCTGATTGGTCTCTTCTCCTTCCTCCATGCTGAACATAGAACAGCGGAGGGTATGTAAGGAGTTGGCCGGGTCAGAGAACCAGACCATCTTGTGGCTTGAGTTGGTGAAGTGCGGGCGGCTTTTTAAAGTTGCTCTGTTACGAATAGCAGAGCAGCCGGCTTTGTTTTTGGACCTAAGAAAGTCTGCCCTGCAGAGACTAAGTCAGACGCCAGGCCCAAGTTGTCATTTTAGAACGTAGCGGTCACGGCTTGGGTTTCTAGCCGAAAAGAGGACCAGGAAGCCGGGAGGGGTTTCCTGGTCAGGGTAAGCCTTCCTAAGCAGGCACCCTGCACCTATTTGAGCCTAGTTTTCACCCCCAGTAAGTGTGTATTTTGTCTGTATTTTGTATATTCATTGTCTGTACGCGGGTTTACCCGAATTAACCTCATTTTGTTCCACTACCTTGTTTTGCCGAGTGAATGATCCCAGTTAAAAGGTGTTAAAAGTCCTGGCCTCTCGCGACACTCCACCAGCTGGATTCACCCAGAAACTTACACATCTGACGAAACAGAGATTTGGTGAGAGTGGGGGAAACTGACACTGACATGTTTATTCATTATGAGGATTTGGTTGGTATTATGTTTAGCTGTCTGCAACAGAGTATGTTCAAAAAGAATTGGAGACACAAACTCAGCAGTAATAGCTCCTATAGCAGAGGGCTCCTATAGCAGAGGGCTCCTATAGCAGAGGGCTCCTATAGCAGAGGGCTCCTATAGTGCTGAAAATCAACGATTAGTCGTGCAATAGCCCCACCAAGTGGTGAAATGAGGTAATTATCAGTGTAGCCAATAAAAGTAAAAAAACACAAAAAAATTAAAAATAAAAATACTGAGCCTCCCACTCAAAAATAAACTGCCTTCTGGTTCCTCACAAACATGGGTACACACATCGGAGGGAGCGGTGGACATCAGTATGTAAATAAAAAATTAAAATAAACATAAAACAGTATCGTAATGTTCAATACAAGTGAAGTACCGAACACCGGATAATTACCTGGTACCCGGCTTACCCGGTGCTTTTTCAGCTACCCGGTTCTGGCAGCAGGGGGCTGGGCCCGGCACAGGAATGGAACCGGCGCCGGGTAATGTCAAAGTAGCTAAAAACACTTCATCACTTACCTGCAGCCGGCGACGGAAGGTGAAGAAGACCGGTGAGGAAGACTGCGGCGACATATGGGAGCAGCAGCAGAGGTCCTGGTGGTGGTGACAGCAGCAGCAGCCTGTGTTCAGCTGGCGGGAGCAGCAGCAGAGGTCCTGGTGGTGGTGACAGCAGCAGCAGCCTGTGTTCAGCTGGCGGGAGAAGCAGTAGAGGTCCTTGTGGTGGTGGCAGCAGCAGCAGCCTGTGTTCAGCTGGCGGGAGCAGCAGTAGAGGTCCTGGTGGTGGTGGTGGCAGCAGCAGCAGCAGCCTGTGTTCAGCTGGCGGGAGCAGCAGTAGAGGTCCTGGTGGTGGTGGCAGCAGCAGCAGCCTGTGTTCAGCTGGCGGGAGCAGCAGTAGAGGTCCTGGTGGTGGTGGCAGCAGCAGCAGCCTGTGTTCAGCTGGCGGGAGCAGCAGTAGAGGTCCTGGTGGTGGTGGCAGCAGCAGCAGCCTGTGTTCAGCTGGCGGGAGCAGCAGTAGAGGTCCTGGTGGTGGTGGCAGCAGCAGCAGCCTGTGTTCAGCTGGCGGGAGCAGCAGTAGAGGTCCTGGTGGTGGTGGCAGCAGCAGCAGCCTGTGTTCAGCAGGCGGGAGCAGCAGTAGAGGTCCTGGTGGTGGTGGCAGCAGCAGCAGCAGCCTGTGTTCAGCTGGCGGGAGCAGCAGTAGAGGTCCTTGTGGTGGTGGCAGCAGCAGCAGCCTGTGTTCAGCTGGCGGGAGCAGCAGTAGAGGTCCTGGTGGTTTTGGCAGCAGCAGCAGCCTGTGTTCAGCTGGCGGGAGCAGCAGTAGAGGTCCTTGTGGTAGTGGCAGCAGCAGCAGCCTGTGTTCAGCTGGCGGGAGCAGCAGTAGAGGTCCTGGTGGTGGTGGCAGCAGCAGCAGCCTGTGTTCAGCTGGCGGGAGCAGCAGTAGAGGTCCTGGTGGTGGTGGCAGCAGCAGCAGCCTGTGTTCAGCTGGCGGGAGCAGCAGTAGAGGTCCTGGTGGTGGTGGCAGCAGCAGCAGCCTGTGTTCAGCTGGCGGGAGCAGCAGTAGAGGTCCTGGTGGTGGTGGCAGCAGCAGCAGCCTGTGTTCAGCTGGCGGGAGCAGCAGTAGAGGTCCTGGTGGTGGTGGCAGCAGCAGCAGCCTGTGTTCAGCTGGCGGGAGCAGCAGTAGAGGTCCTGGTGGTGGTGGCAGCAGCAGCAGCCTGTGTTCAGCTGGCGGGAGCAGCAGGAATACAGCACACAGCTGATACCAGTGTGAGCCGGGAACCATGTGACTGGAGCAGGAACGTTCCTATTGGACAGCCGTGGATGAATGTATTCACCTGATGGTGAATAAAAAAGAGCCCATCAAAATCGTGGCACAATGGATGGTGATTTCAATAGCTCAATCATTCAGGGCACATAAAACCAAGTTGACTCCTGACGAAGCTTGACAACACAAGCGGAGCGCGTTTGATGCACAGGAGGAAGAATGACTGACTAGACTGGGAAGGAACTGAGAAGGAACCTTGCTGAGGGCTACCGCTGTTTCCGGGTGGTCGCATACGGAGGAAGCACCAGTCAGTAACCATCAGCATTCCCGTTCGGCCTCGGAGAGGGGTGAGATCGCTACCTGTCAAGACTTGTTTTTTTGTTTGTCTATCTTTTTAATTCACATACTGATGTCCACCGCTCCCTCCTGTGTATGTACCCATGTTCAAAAAGAAAGAAAAGGCCATATGGTGCTCACGCAGAGATCAATGGCTTGTATAAGCACACAATTGAAACAATAGATTTCCACTGTTCGGATCCTCGAAGTATCACACGTGAATGTATAGACCAATTGTCAAATAATGGAATAGAAGGCTCCGGCGCAACTGCGCATGACAGACTCCAAACAGCTCCCGGATGGATTCAACAAACTTTATTGGCACAAAAAACACACTGGGGCTACACCACGATGTCACCCTCTACGCGTTTCACCCTCTAGGATAGGGCTTCGTCTCGGAGTGGGGAGACGTGGTATAAGCCTGAGAATTTATAATAGAAAAAGCCCGCGAAAACGGGTAAAACTGTTAACCCCTTCATGTAAAACATTGCACATAGCGAAATGGCATAGTCATACATATAAGTATAAAGTGCATATCATTTATATAGGAGCCTACATACTAGGTTATATCTATGATAACCAAATTTAGCTCATCTTATTGCAAGGCAATTACACAAAGGGTACTTTAAAATCTGTTTGCAACATCTCAAAGTAGTGCTGTGCCCCTGATCTTTATATTCCATTAATAAACAAGCAGCCTCAAAACATGTAATCTAAGTAAAGGCATAACCAAATGCATATCACATTAGTAATCATATATTCATGTTAAATTAGAGCTGCTAGCTGGAATCATAATATAATTCAGGGGAAATAGCAAGAAAAAGAAGAAGAATGCGGAGGGGGGGGGGGGAAGAAAAGAACAGACACTGTGGGGGAAGGGGGGGATTCGAGAGGGATAAAGCTGATTACATATGGCAAAAATTATCCTCTAGAAATAAGAGTAAACCGAGATCTAAGAAATCCTATAAAGAGGGTGGTGGCAATAAATCCATTCTCAGGGTTTCAAAAGATAATGAAGTGACACCCCATGCAGTTTCTTTCTCCTTTTCTGAGAGTGACTTTTATCCATCATCTGGAGAGGACAATGCTGCATCCAGTGAGATGATCCATCCGAGCAGAGCGGCCAGTCAAAAGTCTCCAAAAAACGGGGAAAGACACGAAGAGGCAGAAGGAAAAACCTACAGTGGGATGCCGTCAAAGAGATTAAAGACCTAGACATTACGAATAGTAACGTCATAAATATCTCTAAGTATGAACTTACACAGTCCGACTTGTCTATCTTACATCTTGGACTATCCTTTGCACCCATTTTTTGGAAATCCTCCCAGGGGAGGTCAGTACGCCGCACAGCCGTGAGAAAAGGACTTCAAGGAAGGCTGATGTGGTGATCAATAAAAAACTTTAATGAGACAAAGTGCAAACTTTAATGCACTTTGTCTCATTAAAGTTTTTTATTGATCACCACATCAGCCTTCCTTGAAGTCCTTTTCTCACGGCTGTGCGGCGTACTGACCTCCCCTGGGAGGATTTCCAATGTTCCGGTGCTTGCTGCCTGCACGCCGGGCTGTTACTGGTGTACCTGCGTCCCCCTGCTGAACCCGGAAGTACCGGCACTGCCGCCGGTCAGGTGACCACCCACCGCGATCAAGCGGATGCAGGGTTGGCGGCTGAAGACAGTGCTGGCGGCTTGTGAGGATCGCCTTACCTGGAAGAGTTGCAGGCAGAAGGGCTGGCAGCTACTACAAGCAAGAGGACGGATCAGCCACTTCACTACATCCCCCAGCCGTGAGTAGTTTCCTTCCATTCATCTCAAACCTCATCGTGCTTATGGTAAGCCAGTTGCTGAGAATTATATCTGTGAAGGCTACACTGGGGGATAGTGGCGATCATATACCAACATTTATTATTCAACACCAAGTTTACAGCTGCAGTTACATTTGTCTGAGCGCCTGGTGGGTTAACTCCTAGTTCACCCGTTTTACATGTATCCTTTGCACCCAGTACACAATTTAACCTCTTCTCCACCATGGTAGATGTTTACAAATTCACACGCAAATTAACTCTAAAACGTTTTTTTTCCTCTAGGATTGGAACCAATTTTTGACGTTAACCCTGATATTTCTATCCCCTTAGGCTTTCAAGATCAGTGCCACCAGCAAGATTTGACAGATCTCTTTAATGACAACAATACAGTAGATGACCCTATAGATTTCTTGGGCAGTACCAACTCGGGTTTTAAAAAGAAATCTGTATTCTACCCTTCTCATATGAAGGGGCAGTACATTGACATTTTTCAGACAGCTATAGAAAGAGATCTTTCACTTCTTGCGAAGGGAGTGGGAGACAAAGGATCCAGAATACATGGATCACATGTTGATAATCTAACAATAGATCAAAGGGCGGCCATTAGATCACTTGCTGACAATGACCTTATTCTTATTAGAAAAGCCGATAAAGGGGGCGCAACTGTGGTTCTCGATAGGGATTACTATATTTCAGAGGCTCAGCAGCAGCTTGGAGATCCTGAGGCTTATGAGGCCCTTGCCAGCGATCCTACCCCTCAATTCCGCAGAGAATTTGCAGACCTGATGGATGAAGGTGAGATTTTACAGATTCTCACACCCACTGAGCGAGACTTCCTCACCACTCCAGATCCCATCATACCCATCTTTCATCACCTCCCCAAAATTCACAAAACACTTCAATCACCCCCAGGTAGACCAATTATTTATAGTATCGGATCCCTGGGAGAGCACCTTTCTCAATACATAGACCACTTTTTACAACCACTTGTGCACTCTTTACCTTCACACATTATGGACACCAAGCCTGTTTTAGCACTTTTAGCACCTTTTACATGGCACTCTAACTACATCTGGGTCACACTGGATGTAGCTTCTCTTTACAATATCATTCACCACGATCATGGGCTCACAGCAGTTGAATTCTTTCTCACTAGTCACTCTTCTCTTTCCCCTGCACACATTGCTTTTTTATTGGATAGCTTCAGATTTTCACTCACCCACAATTATTTTCTCTTTGATCACCAGTTTTATCTCCAAACACGTGGGACAGCCATGGGGACTTCGTTTGCCCCCTCCTACGCCAACCTATTCAAGGGTTGGTGGGAGATGTCCCACGTGTTTGGAGATTCAAATCCCTTCAGACATCATATAGCGTTCTACAAGCGCTATATAGATGACCTTCTTATGATCTGGAGTGGTGGGGAGGAGGACCTAAAAAAGTTTTTTGTCTATCTGGCAGACAACACACTAAATCTCAGATTTACACACATGTTTGACATGTATCAAATACAATTTCTATATCTCAATTTATATATTGATATTGAAAATAAAATCCAATCTGATATTTTCAGAAAAGAAAATGCCAGGAATTCATTACTTCATGCCAAAAGTTGTCACTCCCGCCCTCTGGTTAGAGGCATCCCAAAGGGCCAGCTCCTTCGCTTGCGTCAGAACTGTTCCTCTTTGGAGGCCTTTATACACAGGGCGGGTGAGATGAGGGACAGATTTCTGACAAGAGGGTATGCCAAAAAGGACCTTGATATAGCCTATGAAATAGCCCTTGGCACTGAAAGAGATGTGCTAATCAATATGGACTTAGATCAATCTGGCCAGGGTACACCATTCGAGAGCACTGATGCGCCCTACTTTATTACCAACTACAGCGAACAAGCCAACGCCGTTAAATCAATAATTCAGAAGCACTGGGCCACACTATCTTTGGACCCATTGTTACAAAAAATGGTTTGTACTGGCCCTCGCGTAGTTTTTCGCAAAGCGGCTACATTAGGTAATCTTTTGTCACCAACTATGTTACAGCCCAATACTCACAAGAAAAATAGATTATCTTTATTTCCCAAATTGCAGGGTTCGTTCAAATGCGGTCATTGCAAGATTTGTCCCATTATGAGAAAATCTACACATTTTACCAACCGTGATGAAACTCGTAGATTCAAGATAAAATCCTTTATGTCTTGTCAGACATCTTTTGTGGTTTACCTATTAAAATGTGGATGTAATAAACAATACGTTGGTCTTACTAGCAGAGTGCTTAAGATTCGCATCTTGGAGCACTTAAGACTTATTCGTAATCACGATATGATGCATCCGGTATCCTCACATTTTAACACCTGTCCATTGGGTTCAGTAGGTTCTCTGCAATGTTTAGCCATAGAGCACATTCCTTTACCTCCTCGCGGAGGAGATCGGATCAAAACCTTGTATCAGCGAGAGGCTCATTGGATTTTTACATTGAACACCCTGCAACTCAATGGACTTAATATAGAATGGGATCTACGATGTTTCTTGTAATGTAATATAAGATGTATCTCCTTGTTTATAGGTTCTTGTAACCTGCCTTGTATTAGCATATTTTACATTTTAAAGTAGGACTATTGAATTTACTTGATTATGAATTTTTGTTATGTATCCACCGTGTCTGTTCTTTTCAAGGAAATAATACGAGGACATGCCAAATGGACCCCCATACCAATACCCGTTCCAGGAAAGCCTGTATGTTTGAAACAATATAATTTGCCAGGGGGACACAAGGAAATAGGGGACTCAGTGCAAGCGCCATTAACGTACAAAGGCTGGTGGTGGGCTGCATCTGCATAAAACCCTAAACATGATGCCGGCATCCAATCTGCTGAATTACAAGTAATACTAATGGGGATTCAGGAAACCACAGGTGCTCCGGTTCTCTAAACCACAGCTGGGCCTGTTACAAAGGATTTACAATATGGCTGGCAAGTTGGACGATACACGGCAAGCCAATTTTGGGCGGTCCAGAGATTTGGGAAGAACTCTGGACAGCAGGAATACATGGACAATCCATATAGTACATGTCAATACCCATTTACCCCAGGGGTGTCCAAATGCTAGATGCTAGACCTAGCCCTACTTAATTTGGCCAATTGGGCTCACAAAACTGCTGGACATAGAGGTACACAGGCCACATATGAATGGGCCCAACAGTGGGGTTACCTGTAACTCTGGATATGTTAAAAACTGTAAAGAATCAATGTCATGTGAGTGGTGTTCTCAAGCAATGGCCGTTGGAGAAAAAAGTCCAAGGGGATTTGCGGAGGGGCTCCAGCCCAGGCCAGGTCTGGCAAATAGACTTTATAGGCCCACTACCAAAAGGCCATGGAGGACTACACTACTGCTGCACAGCTGTGGATACATTATCAGGACTTATAAAGGCGTTGACTCGCAGGAAAGCGGATCGGGGCGCTACTCTGCGAATGCTACAGCAGATTGTGACTGCGTATGGCATGCCCGAAGAAATTCAATCAGACCAAGGGGCCCATTTTACTGGCCACATTGTGCAAGCATGGGCTAATGTCTGTGGGGTGCAGCGGACATTGCATATTCCATATCATCCACCGGCGACTGGTTTGGTGGAGCGGAGTAATGGGTTATTTAAAGAACAAATTTGTAAACTCACCACAACACAGACACTAAGGGGGTGGGAGGGTCAAGAAGGACGCCGTACAAAAGAATTTGGGACAGGGGGAAGCCGTACCCCATACACAGTTACGTCTAATGTTCGAGCGCCAATCCCCCTGCTGCTTGCGCCAAAACTGGTATGAAGTTAGCACCCCTTCAGGGGTAACAGCTACAGGCAGAACCAATCAGTGTGTCGCTAGGCATTTATGGGGAATAACAGGAAGGGAGTGGCATAGGAGACTTGGACAAATACCAGGGATCAATATTGCTAGAGAGAAACACAAGAGTTTATAAAATTAATTTATTGGAAAAGAATATCCACAACAATATATATATATATATATATATATATATATATATATATATATATATATATATATATATTGTTAAATGTCCTTAAAGTCGCTTTTTCTGTAGATTTACATCAGTATAACAGAATTCAGCATTCTTGTCATTTGCACACAAAAACAAAACGTTTATTTTGAAAATAATTACTTACATACAAAAATAGTAAGAATGACGATGATGTTTCAAATAGATTGATATTCTTAAGAATAGTTGCACATAGTAACCTTCTTTCTGTTAATCTCTCCAGGTATTAACATTTCTTTCTCCTCTTCATGATATCACCACTCTGGCCTGGTCTTTCTTCCTCTGGCCTATCTTCTCCTCATCCTTCCTTCCTTCCTTCCTTCCTAAAGCTTACTAAGCTCACTGTTGTATTTATCCATAAAGACCCACCCAGTCAGCCTTTAAAATGTTATATCCCAACATGGTATTCACCTACATTACTGATGTCATATGAACTACTTCTGAACATATAAGGAGCTTCAAAGTTGCTGAATTGTATAATTACTTCTGAATATAAATGTCTTATGACAGCACTTTTCCTAGCTAGGACTTGTGCTGAAGCATTATTAACACACCAGCTGCTGTGACAGCTTCAAACTATTTAGGACTATGGGCCTCATGCAGTAAGCCCCGATAAGGCTTTTTCGGCATTTTATAGCCGTTTTTTGCCCTCCTGATTCAGTAAGCCCCGATAAGTGGGAATTATCGGCAACTTTTCTTCCGGAAAAAATTTTTCGCCACCCGGCTGCCGATAAGCCACTTATCGGTACTTTTTTTTCCCGCCTGAATTCAGTAAGCCCCGATCAGCTTTTCGGTGCTGATCGGCAGGCCAGATTGGAGATTTTATGGCCAATCCAGCCCGCCAACTAAAGTTGGCAACTTGCTGAAGGAGAAGCATCGGCAAGGGCGACACTTAGAAAAAATCAGCCCTTTTTCCTGCCTGTGATTGATGCCGGGGGTCTCCGGAGCTGATACCCGCACCGGAGCCCCCCGGCATGCATCCGAGGCAGGAAAAAGGCATTTAAAAGCCACTTCATTACCTTAGCGGCAAACCGCTAAGGCAATGAAGGGGTTAACCCACCGTGCCAGCGTTATTGTGGGTAGCGGGGATGGGTGAGGGGGGTATTTGGCCCTGGGTGTGAGTTTAGGACTTGCGGGGGGGATGCGGGGGCACTTAACCCCTTCACGACCGTAGCGGTTAATACCGCTACGGTCCTGAAGGGGTTAAGGCCTCCCGCTACCCACCCGCAAGCCCTAAACAACCACCGTTGGGGCTAATGCCCCCTTCACACACCCCCACTACCCACAATAATAAAAAAAACACACCCCAGCCCCACAATAACGAATTAAATAAATATTTATATATATATATATATATATATATACCCAACAACACCTATACCCCCCTAACATACAGTATAGTAATGGGCAGAATGACTATTATCCACAAATGGATAATAGTGCAGTTGTCCATTTACAATACATACACAACAATAAAGACTTTAAATACATATAGCACTCACCCATGTCCCACTGCCACGATGAAGGCCATCCTCATCTTCATCCTGCCCATGCCCCATCCGCTTCTGCAAAACAAACACAAGAATTACAACATCCAAATTAATGTCCCCTAACCCCTTAATCACCATAGCGGTTATTAACCGCTACAGTTATTAAGGGGTTAAGCCACCATCACCCACATACCCTCCCCCACAAAGCCCCCCAACCACCCTCACCCAATACCCACAGGGGAGTCCTACCAAATACCCTTGGGCCTAATACCCCCTCCCCCAGCACATACAGTACAATAATGTGCCAAATAACTATTATCCACATAGGGATAATACATTATTTGGCCATTATTAAACACATTCAATACCGTTAAAATGTAAAGAAAATTGTACTAACCTCATCAATAAGAAGTCTCCGTCGCCAGCATCATCCTTGGGGTCCGTTGCCAACATTATAAATAGCCACAACATTTGAATATCATTAACATAACACTGAACCCCTTAATCACCTTATCGGGTACTAACCTGAAAGGTAATTAAGGGGTGAAGCCATCCTGCAATGCCTACAACAGTTATGCATAACATCCTCAGTGAAATAAAAACCAATTGCCTAACCAAATTCCATTTAATCATTCAATCTGTAGGCTCACATGCCTCATAAAACATTGCATTTACAGTGTATACATGTAGCATAACATGTAAACTGCATGTACACGCTGCAAATCAATGTTAACAATACAATAATGCCACTCAAATCGCCATACATCACAAGAAGTATATTATTTAATACAATAAACTCACCATCAATGAATTACCACACATCAATTACATCCCTAAACAATTAAAATACCATCCATACCAATTACACAATGAACTAAAGCTATCCTAACAGAGAACAACTTCAAAACATAGTCAAAAGTACACCAACAATTACAATATAATAAAGCAAGGCTTTCCATATCCTACTGTACGGCCTGGAAGCCCAAAACTTACATCTGTCTAAAAATAAAATACATTTAGCACATCAATGCATAGCCACAATGATTAACAATACAGAATTAGAAACTTTAACAACACTATCATTTCTTACCCTGTATATATATCTGTACACATACATACAGACATACATACAGTGGGAAGAAATGATATGCATTATAAAAAATGAAAACATGAAAAAGCAACACAAAAAACAGTTACATTAAGTACATTTCTTTATTTAACTTACCATTACTTGCCCCCACCAACTCCCGTTGATCAGCTTACTCACGAACCAATCCACGACACCATCCACGACACCATCCAGGAACAAATCCACGACACAATCAAGGAACAAATCCACGAACCAAACCAGGAACCAATCCAAGAACAAGTGCAGGAACCAATCCAGGAAGCAAGCCACGAAGAAATCCAAGAAACAATCCACGACACGATCCAGGAACAGGAACCCATAAAAGAAAAAAACATAACAAATTAAACATTAAAATAATAAAACATGACAATCAAGGGCTGTACTAGTTTTATTCTTACTGAATCTGTATTACAATACCTTGTTCCGGGGTCTTCTTGACGTCCGGTGCCACGCCCTGGTCTTCAATCTTCAGGAGGAAGTCCGTCCTCCTCGGCATCTGCCTTCAAAATGAGACGACATAGGCTTTTAAAGGCCTATGACGTCACATTTGTCGTCATATGGTTCCCACGGCCCTGATTGGGCCGTGAAAACCATGTGTTTTGGCCGATGTAAAAAAATTGATGACGTCACTTAAAGGCAATGCCAGCACAGCCAATCAGAATGGCTTTGCTGCTATTGCCTTTAAGAAAACGTCATGAAATGACACATGGCCAGACTCACATGGTAAGCCAGCCAATCAGAGCGTGGGAACTCCATGTGAGTCCGGCCATGTGTCATTTCATGACGTTTTCTTAAAGGCAATAGCAGCAAAGCCATTCTGATTGGCTGTGCTGGCATTGCCTTTAAGTGACGTCATCAATTTTTTTACATCGGCCAAAACACATGGTTTTCACGGCCCAATCAGGGCCGTGGGAACCATATGACGACAAATGTGACGTCATAGGCCTTTAAAAGCCTATGTCGTCTCATTTTGAAGGCAGATGCCGAGGAGGACGGACTTCCTCCTGAAGATTGAAGACCAGGGCGTGGCACCGGACGTCAAGAAGACCCCGGAACAAGGTATTGTAATACAGATTCAGTAAGAATAAAACTAGTACAACCCTTGATTGTCATGTTTTATTATTTTAATGTTTAATTTGTTATGTTTTTTTCTTTTATGGGTTCCTGTTCCTGGATCGTGTCGTGGATTGTTTCTTGGATTTCTTCGTGGCTTGCTTCCTGGATTGGTTCCTGCACTTGTTCTTGGATTGGTTCCTGGTTTGGTTCGTGGATTTGTTCCTGGATTGTGTCGTGGATTTGTTCCTGGATGGTGTCGTGGATGGTGTCGTGGATTGGTTCGTGAGTAAGCTGATCAACGGGAGTCGGTGGGGGCAAGTAATGGTAAGTTAAATAAAGAAATGTTCTTAATGTAACTGTATTTTTTGTTGCTTTTTCATGTTTTCATTTTTTATAATGCATATCATTTCTTCCCACTGTATGTATGTCTGTATGTATGTGTACAGATATATATACAGGGTAAGAAATGATAGTGTTGTTAAAGCTTCTAATTCTGTATTGTTAATCATTGTGGCTATGCATTGATGTGTGCTAAATGTATTTTATTTTTAGACAGATGTAAGTTTTGGGCTTCCAGGCCGTACAGTAGGATATGGAAAGCCTTGCTTTATTATATTTTAATTGTTGGTGTACTTTTGACTATGTTTTGAAGTTGTTCTCTGTTAGGATAGCTTTAGTTCATTGTGTAATTGGTATGGATGGTATTTTAATTGTTTAGGGATGTAATTGATGTGTGGTAATTCATTGATGGTGAGTTTATTGTATTAAATAATATACTTCTTGTGATGTATGGTGATTTGAGTGGCATTATTGTATTGTTAACATTGATTTGCAGCGTGTACATGCAGTTTACATGTTATGCTACATGTATACACTGTAAATGCAATGTTTTATGAGGCATGTGAGCCTACAGATTGAATGATTAAATGGAATTTGGTTAGGCAATTGGTTTTTATTTCACTGAGGATGTTATGCATAACTGTTGTAGGCATTGCAGGATGGCTTCACCCCTTAATTACCTTTCAGGTTAGTACCCGATAAGGTGATTAAGGGGTTCAGTGTTATGTTAATGATATTCAAATGTTTGTGGCTATTTATAATGTTGGCAACGGACCCCAAGGATGATGCTGGCGACGGAGACTTCTTATTGATGAGGTTAGTACAATTTTCTTTACATTTTAACGGTATTGAATGTGTTTAATAATGGCCAAATAATGTATTATCCCTATGTGGATAATAGTTATTCGGCACATTATTGTACTGTATGTGCTGGGGGAGGGGGTATTAGGCCCAAGGGTATTTGGTAGGACTCCCCTGTGGGTATTGGGTGAGGGTGGTTGGGGGGCTTTGTGGGGGAGGGTATGTGGGTGATGGTGGCTTAACCCCTTAATAACTGTAGCGGTTAATAACCGCTATGGTGATTAAGGGGTTAGGGGACATTAATTTGGATGTTGTAATTCTTGTGTTTGTTTTGCAGAAGCGGATGGGGCATGGGCAGGATGAAGATGAGGATGGCCTTCATCGTGGCAGTGGGACATGGGTGAGTGCTATATGTATTTAAAGTCTTTATTGTTGTGTATGTATTGTAAATGGACAACTGCACTATTATCCATTTGTGGATAATAGTCATTCTGCCCATTACTATACTGTATGTTGTGTATTTCTGCTATGTTTATTGGGGGCATTTGTCCCCAATAAACATGCTACTATGCGTTAACCCCTTCATTGCCTTAGCGGCTATCCGCTATGGTAATGAAGCAGCATTAATGTATTTTAATAATATTGTGCGGAAGCAGGAGGCCCCCTGAGCTGAAGCGCATTTATTTGTGGCTCAGAGACCCCCTGCCTCCCGAGTTACAGGCCCCGGTTTGGGCCATCGGTTACAGTGTGGACGCCATGTTTATTGCGGGGACGCTATAAACATGGCGGCGACACTGCCACCCGATGACACATACCGGGGCCTGTAACTCGGGAAGCAGGGGGTCCCTGCTCCACAAAGCAATGCGGTTCAGCTCAGGGGACCCCCTGCTCACTGTACAGTATAATTAAAAAGACATTCATGCTGCTTCATTACCGTTGCACATAGCCGCCAAGGTAAGGAACGAGTCTTTATTGATGTGTGTGTGTTTTATTTATACTGTACATGTGCAGAGGGTCTTCGGAGCAGAACAGCGTTGGTTTGAGGTCCGGGGACCCCCAGCCCCCCGAGATACAGGCCCCTTTAAGGGGTGCCGGTATCCCTCTGGTTTGTTTACAGGTCGCGGTCACGTGATCGGGACCTTGAAACGCCGAGGGATACCGGCACCTCATAAAGGGGCCTGTATCTCGGGGGGCAGGGGGTCCCCGGACCTCAAACCAACGCGGTTCAGCTCCGAAGACCCCCTGCACATGTACACTATGAATAAAAGTTGTTTTTAAATACTTTTTTTGGTGCCGAAGTTTGCGCTGAGAGAGCGGCTTGTCTCTCTCAGCTGCAAACATCTATCGGCACCAAAGGCTTATCGGGAGCCTTATCGGGAGCCAGGCTGTATCGCCACAGCTCATCGGCAGCTTTGCTTTCGCAGTGCTTCAGCAGGGATCGGAAGGATTCGGCCCTTACTGAATACTGCGAGGGCAAATCGCCCAAAAAAAACATTTTCGCAATTCGTGCCGAAAATTTTGTATCGGGGCTTACTGCATGAGGCCCTATAGCCTTTGACCTTTGTTCATTCTTGTTATTAGAATAGACTTCATATGTAATAAATACTAAGAGATAGACAAAAATGACCTTCAAGCTCAATCCAGTGTTAGAACAGTTTTCTTATAAGACACCATTTCAACAATTTGAGGCCACGAATTGACCTTTTGGGTCAATTCTGTCTGTCAGAATAGATCTGACCTTTTACTTAAAATACTTCACATGTAACAATAACTTACAATCAGATAATATATATATCAGACACATATGTAGATATGAAGGAAAGTTCAGACTATTATACTGTATACTTTAACATTCTGCCTTTGATAACAGATTCATTCATTACAATATAATTATTGCTAAATTGGATTTCTTACAGCCCCCCTAAATTAGATTGTAATAGAATCACTATAAATCATTCAAACAACCATACATATCACATTCAAAACTTATCAAACAGAATGTCAGAATACAGCATACCTCTGAATTACTCTGCCTTCACAATACATATTACCAAGAGTTGAAAAAGAATACATCATAAAACAATGTACAATGATGAAGATAAATGAAACACTTATTTCCCAATACTGATACATTATAACAGATTTCTTTAAAAACTTTTGCCCATCAAGCCTTTAATTACCCATCGAGTTCTATCTCTTTTAGTTTACCTTCTTCATGTTGAAAAACAATTTCTGCTTTTAATTGTTTTTGTAACATGTGAAGTAAACCTTCATCTTTTTAAATTTCTTCAGTCCATTTCTCCCAAGAAAACTCAAACTCATTTATTTGAGCTATATTAAATTGTAATGGAACCATATTTACATCTCTCAAAAATGTGTAAATATATTCCTACTGATTTCCTCCAATACAATTTAATTCTTCAAACATTAAATGTTTTTACTGTTTCAATACAAAGTAAGCATGAATGATAAATAATCTTGACCTGGCGTAATAAACAAAGTATTTTAGAATTAAAATGTAAACAAGCGTAAAAAATCTATCCGTTAAGTCTTGCTATAATTGTGTAAAAAATAAAAATCTGGATATTGGAGACTATAAAATAATAACTGAATATTACTACCACTTTCTAGTACTGTTATAGGAAATAAAACTCTTTCTTTTCCCAATATGGACTTTTAAAGAAAAAATAATAATACTTGTACATACTGTACATCACACCCATAAATCTGTATAATTTTGAAGCAATAACAATTCTTCTAGCAAACTTTGTTGTACTCCTAGAGATGTAATTCCCCGTTGTACTTTTTCAGTATTGATTATTTCTTTCAATAGTCCCAGTAGTAATAAATATAATAAAAAATAGTCATTTTGTCCTTTTTCCTAAAAAATGAAAAAATATTCAGTCCCATAGGTGATGACTCTTGTTGATTTTCCACATTCTTCTTGACTCCGATCATCCAATCGTATTCTTTATTCATCACACAATTACATATGACCTGTAAAAATATAGCAGTATCATTATATTGGTAAATATATTTAACCTTAGTCCATCTGGACCATACACTTACAATCGACATATTACGTACATAAATCACAAACATAACCTTTATCATAATGTTAATTATATCATTAGATCCTTCTCAATTTGTTTACCAAAGAACTTTTTCATAAAAAAATGATCATAATTGTCATCTACTTCACTTCCCCCCCTTTTAAAATTTTGGAAATATAGAAGACCTATTTTAATTCCTAAATTTTAAATCTAATTCTACCAACTGATTATGGATGATACTTTAAATCTTTATTTAATCCATAAAATTTCACATGTAAACTTTAATCACTAAACCTGTGAAATGAGAACCCCTATCTGACTCAAGAATGCGTGGAAAACCCCATCTGGAAAAAACATGATTCCAAAAAACTCGTGCTGTAGTAATTGCATCATTTTGCTTGACCAGAATGCTCTCAACCCATTTTGAAAAGACAGCTCTTGTAATCCAAGCATATTTTAACCCATTCTTCCCTGAGGGTAAGGAACCATTGTGATCAATTTGCAATGTGGACCCTGGGCCATCTGCTGGTGCAATACATTGGAAAGGTGGTTTTTGTCTTTTGAGCCTAGGATTTCCTTTTAAACTTTCCAAAAGTGTCTCTTGTCCTACGTGACCCAAACTTTCATGATTTATGGCCTTTTCTTTATGGACATGAGAAGGCTTTAAATCAACCCGGGAAATAGCAATGGACGTATCCTTTGCCTGTTTCTCTGTAAAGGAAAGGAGCTGCATATCTTTGTGTCTGACTGTCGCTGTGACACTAGTCTCTGTAAGCACTACATTCTGTTCTGTTAAAACCTCTTCCTTAGCCAAGGAATCAACTATTGCATTTCCTTCAGTGAGAAAATCCTGTCCTGTTTTTTGTGTTATTTGGAAATCTTTATTAAGTGTTGGCTTGAGACAAAAATTATCACTGATTTCAGGTAATTGAAAATCACTGGTGACCATTTCAATTGGCCAAACACTTCTCTCGTTACCATATTCAGAAGGATTAATTAACACAGGCTTTCTTCCTTTAGAATTTTTCCAAATTGCCTTATTGCCTAAATCCACAATATTACAAAGAGATGTTCCTGACAACATTGGTAACTTTTCTTTTGTTACACTTAACTGTGCCCCGGTATCTATTAAAAACTCTGTATCATACCCCCCTAAGGTTCCTTCTTTATCCAAAGTTACTGGAGTTAATACTTCAAAAGGACGTGGTTTCAGAAAGTCTAGTCAGGATGAATTAAGTCTTTCGTCTATGTGAGTTATGTTACAAACCTGTTTGTGTGTGAGATCATTAGTGTCTGTGTGCTGAACAAATACATTCTCTTTCCGCAAACTTTTTTGTAGATCTAAGAATTTGTCACAGTTTCTTCTATAATGCCCTATTTCTCCACAATGAAAACATTTTAAACTTTGCAGCCGCAAAGGCTTGTCTGTTCTGCAGTTGTCACTCCTGTCACTCTGACTGTTCCAAGAGCTGTTACTTTTTTGAGTGGCATGAAAGGCATTTCTATCATTAACAATTTCTGAGATTTTAAGTCTGGGATTATTCTGCAAAAGCTGACGTCTAATATTATCAATAAAAAGAGCAGCAACTTCTAATGATTCTTTCTCAGAAGCAATTGCTAATGTTACTGGATCTAAAAATGTAATTTTTTTTAGAAATGCTCTAATCATTTTCTCTTCAGAATCTTGATCAGAAAACAGTAATTTGTATGCAGTCTGGAATTTTAACATAAACTCAAAAGTATCCTCTGTAATTTTGGGTTTAAGATCTTCCAAAATATCAACGGTAATGGCATGTCCGGTGGAAATGTAAATTAATTGATTAAGCCTGTCTATGCAAGACCCTTGTATAAAATCACCATTCTCATCCACTTGAGGCATGCTGACAGGCATTTTTAACCTTCGACACATGTGAGTTGGTAACCACAGTTTGTAAATCTTATTTCTTTGTTCCTCAGTCAAATTAAATCGATCTGTATAAGATTCAAAAATGTCTGCATTATGAAATGCATCCAGGTGATTTTTATAATCAGGTATATCTTTTAATACCTTCATTAAATGATCGTGAATCTTTAAATTCAGTGTGGCTGCTTTGTCAAGAAATTTTTTTCTTGTCAGTTCTGTGCTGCTTATGTCAGTCATATCTACGTCTCATGTATGCGTTTATGTAAAATGTTACAATTTGAACATTGATCAGTTTTTACAACTTCGATTTTATGCAATTTCACATCATTGAAAACCATCAAATTAAACACTTTGATCATTTTCATGACATTTCTTAATTTTTTCTTATCTTTATGCATAGTTAGTATTTTCTTATCTATTCTCTCATTTTCTATTTGCACCTGATTCCATAAAGAATTCCATAATTCAGTCTTAGTAGATGTATGAGGTAACACATTTAACATCATATTACTGTCATTTGCATATGAATTAATAAATTCCATTACTTACGTTTTGTTAAATATTTTCTTTCACCGAAAACTTGTGCTGCAAAAACTCGAATTGTTCCCCCACAAACGTCGCAACGTTTCTTTGAAGAAATTCCACGCTATTCCATTCAGCGCATACAAATGCTCCAGACAATGCTCCCTGCACGTCCTGCAAATGTACCTTCTTCCTTGGGGAACTTGACCAGACAAAGGCAACCCCCGAACAGTCCGTCTCCCTCTAGGAGATTCGTGAAACGTGGTTCTCTGTCTCTGATCTGTTAATCAACTGTAGTCAAATCTACCAAAAACTTGACACTTCTTTTTTCTTCGGTTCGTTTCAATTTTTTCTCAAATCTTGGATCCAGGATGTATCGACCACACCCCCTCTAATCCAAATGTGACGAAAAAACTGAATGAAGGCTGGCTCGCCAATGTTAAATGTCCTTAAAGTCGCTTTTTCTGTAGATTTACATCAGTATAACAGAATTCAGCATTCTTGTCGTTTGCACACAAAAACAAAACGTTTATTTTGAAAATAATTACTTACATACAAAAATAGTAAGAATGACGATGATGTTTCAAATAGATTGATATTCTTAAGAATAGTTGCACATAGTAACCTTCTTTCTGTTAATCTCTCCAGGTATTAACATTTCTTTCTCCTCTTCATGATATCACCACTCTGGCCTGGTCTTTCTTCCTCTGGCCTATCTTCTCCTCATCCTTCCTTCCTTCCTTCCTTCCTAAAGCTTACTAAGCTCACTGTTGTATTTATCCATAAAGACCCACCCAGTCAGCCTTTAAAATGTTATATCCCAACATGGTATTCACCTACATTACTGATGTCATATGAACTACTTCTGAACATATAAGGAGCTTCAAAGTTGCTGAATTGTATAATTACTTCTGAATATAAATGTCTTATGACAGCACTTTTCCTAGCTAGGACTTGTGCTGAAGCATTATTAACACACCAGCTGCTGTGACAGCTTCAAACTATTTAGGACTATAGCCTTTGACCTTTGTTCATTCTTGTTATTAGAATAGACTTCATATGTAATAAATACTAAGAGATAGACAAAAATGACCTTCAAGCTCAATCCAGTGTTAGAACAGTTTTCTTATAAGACACCATTTCAACAATTTGAGGCCACGAATTGACCTTTTGGGTCAATTCTGTCTGTCAGAATAGATCTGACCTTTTAATAAAAATACTTCACATGTAACAATAACTTACAATCAGATAATATATGTAACGGTGTTTGTGAACCGGCCTGACCCACCCAATCTCACATTGGCCCCTGTGGTCTAACCGGTCCCCATTACAGTGTGATAGTGTCTGGTGGTGCACCTGTTGGCAACAGGACTCCTGAGTCTCCCGCATGATGGTGTGTGGGGAGGACCCGTCCAGACAGGCAGCTGAGGTAGTGTGCTGAGTCTCACCTAGTTCCAGTGCAGCGCCTCCACCTCATCAGGGTCCCTGCGTCCGCAAGGGGATGATCCTGTTGAGGAACTCCTCCGTGGTGCTCCTCTCTGTACATTCACTCCACACATGTACACGAGAGGGTTTGTGAATGAGAACATCTTTATTGGATGATGTGGGCTAGCTGCCCCTCGCAGTATATTCTTAGCCACTCATTCTGTAGTCAGTGCCTCCCTTTAAAAGGTGTATCTCTCCTTAGATAGGGATTCCCTATCCCCGCAGGGATCACTGCCCTGTGCCAGGTCCCTGGACACAGTCTCCTCTATGGTTACTATAACATAACTTTCAGTCTCTTAGGTTAGTACTTGAACTTGGATGCAGATCTCTGACAGAACTCCTGCAGAACTAACTTTAGGCTCAGTGCTGTGCCTTATGTATACTCTGGAAGCTGACACACCTCTGACATTACTAATCATGGAGTCAGAGCATGTGACCACTCCCATCCATACACAGGGCACCCCACCAGGGTGTGAGGGCAAACCTCCATAATTACTGCTGGCATGCCCACAACTTACCAGGCCTTACTGTCAGCAGGAGAGATGACTGTAGCCATTTTACATGTCCGCTACATATATATATCAGACACATATGTAGATATGAAGGAAAGTTCAGACTATTATACTGTATACTTTAACATTCTGCCTTTGATAACAGATTCATTCATTACAATATAATTATTGCTAAATTGGATTTCTTACATATATATATATATATATATATATTACAGTGTTCGACAAACCTATACATTTGCTCGCCCCAGGCGAGTGGATTTAACATCGTGGCGAGCTGCTATTGGCCCAAGCAGCACACGTTTGGTACTAGGTGGCGAGTAGATTTTTTTGTGTGGCGAGTAGATTTTTTGGTGATTTGTCGACCACTGTATATATATATACATACATACACACACACACACAACACACATACCCAACTTGGGAAAACTGGGGATATTCTGCAGGCCTAGTTGCAGGGACCTCCTTGCAGAGATTTCACCTGTTCTCTTCCACTGCAGTGCTTGCAGGAACTGGTCTTGGACCTGACCATATTCCAGGCTCCTGCCTGGAACCGGTACAGGAACTGGCACTGCAGCTTGAATCCTCTCAGCCAAGAGAAAGAGCTGACAGACAAAGCCGAGCTGAAGCTGAAGCTAGCTAGGGGTCTCCCTCCCTAACTTTTTATAACCTTAACCCACCATGTTGCAACATTCAGGGCCAGGTGCTGCCTACGTGCCCAAGCCGTGATTGGTGAGTAGAAATGCAACATTAAAAAGAGTAACATAAACAGAGTACAGGGCAAGGTGCAGACAGCTCTGCAACTTTCCAACTGCACGTAGAGTTAACTCCTGGTCCCTGCACTGCTGGAACCGGGCACGATACAGATATAAAAACATATAACATAATATAATACACTGGCGACACACTTTATTCGAGCTCGGCTAGTCCCACGAATTCGGGTATACCCGGGTGTATTGAGGTTTGTGACTGTTTTCTGCCCAAGTACATTGGGTTATTTTCCAGGCAGGGATTGAAGCATTTTATTCCCGCTGGCTGCAATACTGCACAGTATATATATATATATACTGCATTACAATTCATGAATTTATGCCATCTGGTAGACACGCGAAGCATTGCAGCCTATTAAATCCTAATCATTATTTAACAGATCAGCCGCCCGTCAGCCAGGCATGAACCCAGGCTGGGAAGGCAAACGCAACGGGGCTTGTCAGAGGTGAGGAGCGGCGCATTCCAGGTATCTGCCAGGTACATACTGGGTATTTGCTCGAATAAAGTGTGTCGGTGCAGTACACTGTATTACTGACAGCTAGGGGTAATGGCAGGCTTGATCTGCATTAACAGCAGCCATATTTACCCCTTCCGTCACAACTGCCCCCTTAAGCAGAGAGCTTACGGGAAACGACCCCAACGGGTTCATCCCAAGCGTGACACCTGAAGGTCAGGGTTAGGCCGGCCCTGGATCGTCCTGCCAGTAAAGTGCATTGGCATTGCCAGGGAAGCCTTGATTGCTGGGAAGGCACTCTCACACTCCGGTGACCATGTGCGAGGCAGCCTCTTTACGTCAGGTCGGTCAAGGGTTTGGCCAGGGCACTGAAATTGCTGTAAAACCCGGCGGTCCCAAGAAAGGCTAGCACCTGTTTCTTGGTCTTGGGAACCAGCCACCCCACAATAGCTTCCACCATTATGGGCTCAGGTTTGTGATTCCCCTGTTACGCTTGTGCTCGCCACAAACCAGGACCGGACCGCGGGGCTTAGGTGGGGTTGTATAATCACCGACCTGAGACCATGTAGTCGGATACGGATTGTGCAGTTCGTAGTCGTACATAGAAGGGTCAGGATTGGGGAAGGCAGCATCGTCGTGATTCAAGCAGGAGTTCGGCAACGGATAGACAGCAGCTCCCCGCTTCAGCGTAGGAGCGTGAGCACGGGAGCGACCTCTGCATGGGGAGCGGCCTCGGCCCATGACGCCAGTGTCCGTAGGAGAAGACAGCAGGCTGGCCGAGGAAGACCGCAGGGCAGCGCCGGGGGAAACTAGCGCTTCAGCACAAGGGACCAAAACAGGCCTCTACGTGGAGAGTAGCAGCAGAACTCAGGAACTCAGGAACACAGGCCTTTGGGTGGAGAGTAGCAGCAGGCCTCAGGAACACAGGCCTTTGGGTGGAGAGTAGCAGCAGGCCTCAGGAAAAGAATGGAAACCTCTGCTAGAGGAGAAAGCAGCAGGTACCAGGAACCAGTGCTGGCAAACCAACGCTTCAGCACAGGACTCTGGAACAGACCTCTGCGTGGAGAGTAACAGCAGACCTCTGGGAACACTGGAAGACAGGCCTCTACATAGAGAGTAACAGCAGGCCTCTGGAAAACAGGAACGCAGGCCTCTGCGTAGAGAGTAGCAGCAGGCCTCTGGGAACTCAGGCCTCTGCGTGGAGAGTTTAGGATCCAGGGCAGGAAGGGAGCAGTATCCTCAGGAACACCCAGAAAAAAATACAAAAATAATCATAGTGCAGTATGAAAAATAAATGTAAGTCAAACTATGAAACTTGGCTCTTGTAGATAGCCTACTTACAAAATGTAAGATTCAAAATTGCGGGTTTGTATTAAGGATGGATCTTTGGGCACCTCAGCTTGGGACCGCAGCATACAACAGCATACATCAATAGGGCTGGTGTCAGGCAGGATGATGTTTTCACATCGGCAGCATCTCCCAATCAGTCATATGCAATCATACAAAGATAATGGAAACAATACGGTTTTACCAGATAACACCAAATTTTATCATAGGAACGTGCAGGAAATGTACTCACAATGTATTAAATGAGCACATTCACATCAGGGTATCTTTAGGCAGTAGATTAACGGCTCGGCAGATGAAAACAAGTCCTCCACTCACTAGCCCTCCACGAGGGTGCCCCCTCGTCCGGTGCCGGATGGATGGCGTCTGTCGTCACTTCCTGGCCTGGCGGTGACGACTTCCGGTAGGAGCGGGTAGATGGAAGGGTAGGAGGATCGCCGGACCGCAGCTATGCCTCCGTGGATGCAGCAGATAGTCAGACTACCAGACAGTGAATACAGCTGGGCTCTGCTAGCTGGCTGAACTTGCTTGGCTCAACACGTTTCACTGCATACCGCAGCTTCCTCAGGAGCAATGATTATGTCCCCTTCTGCTGCACCCAGGTTACTGCTGCGGCCGAGAACGGGCAAATGCTCAAATAAACTCGGCCGCAGCAGTATGTCTGTGGGTATGGGGAATAGAAAAAGAATATACTGTTACATGTCCTATGTCTGTGGGTATGGGGAATAGAAAAAGAATATACTGTTACATGTCCTATGTCTGTGGGTATGGGGAATAGAAAGAATATACTGTTACATGTCCTATGTCTGTGGGTATGGGGAATAGAAAAAGAATATACTGTTACATGTCCTATGTCTGTGGGTATGGGGAATAGAAAGAATATACTGTTACATGTCCTATGTCTGTGGGTATGGGGAATAGAAAAAGAATATACTGTTACATGTCCTATGTCTGTGGGTATGGGGAATAGAAAGAATATACTGTTACATGTCCTATGTCTGTGGGTATGGGGAATAGAAATATACTGTTACATGTCCTATGTCTGTGGGTATGGGGAATAGAAATATACTGTTACATGTCCTATGTCTGTGGGTATGGGGAATAGAAATATACTGTTACATGTCCTATGTCTGTGGGTATGGGGAATAGAAATATACTGTTACATGTCCTATGTCTGTGGGTATGGGGAATAGAAATATACTGTTACATGTCCTATGTCCGTGGGTATGGGGAATAGAAATATACTGTTACATGTCCTATGTCCGTGGGTATGGGGAATAGAAATATACTGTTACATGTCCTATGTCTGTGGGTATAGGGAATAGAAATATACTGTTACATGTCCTATGTCTGTGGGTATGGGGAATAGAAATATACTGTTACATGTCCTATGTCTGTGGGTATGGGGAATAGAAAAAGAATATACTGTTACATGTCCTATGTCTGTGGGTATGGGGAATAGAAATATACTGTTACATGTCCTATGTCTGTGGGTATGGGGAATAGAAATATACTGTTACATGTCCTATGTCTGTGGGTATGGGGAATAGAAATATACTGTTACATGTCCTATGTCCGTGGGTATGGGGAATAGAAATATACTGTTACATGTCCTATGTCTGTGGGTATGGGGAATAGAAATATACTGTTACATGTCCTATGTCTGTGGGTATGGGGAATAGAAATATACTGTTACATGTCCTATGTCTGTGGGTATGGGGAATAGAAATATACTGTTACATGTCCTATGTCCGTGGGTATGGGGAATAGAAATATACTGTTACATGTCCTATGTCCGTGGGTATGGGGAATAGAAATATACTGTTACATGTCCTATGTCTGTGGGTATGGGGAATAGAAATATACTGTTACATGTCCTATGTCTGTGGGTATGGGGAATAGAAAGAATATACTGTTACATGTCCTATGTCCGTGGGTATGGGGAATAGAAATATACTGTTACATGTCCTATGTCTGTGGGTATGGGGAATAGAAATATACTGTTACATGTCCTATGTCTGTGGGTATGGGGAATAGAAATATACTGTTACATGTCCTATGTCTGTGGGTATGGGGAATAGAAATATACTGTTACATGTCCTATGTCTGTGGGTATGGGGAATAGAAATATACTGTTACATGTCCTATGTCCGTGGGTATGGGGAATATAAATATACTGTTACATGTCCTATGTCTGTGGGTATGGGGAATAGAAATATACTGTTACATGTCCTATGTCTGTGGGTATGGGGAATAGAAATATACTGTTACATGTCCTAAGTCTGTGGGTATGGGGAATAGAAATATACTGTTACATGTCCTATGTCTGTGGGTATGGGGAATAGAAATATACTGTTACATGTCCTATGTCTGTGGGTATGGGGAATAGAAATATACTGTTACATGTCCTATGTCTGTGGGTATGGGGAATAGAAATATACTGTTACATGTCCTATGTCTGTGGGTATGGGGAATAGAAATATACTGTTACATGTCCTAAGTCTGTGGGTATGGGGAATAGAAATATACTGTTACATGTCCTATGTCTGTGGGTATGGGGAATAGAAATATACTGTTACATGTCCTATGTCTGTGGGTATGGGGAATAGAAATATACTGTTACATGTCCTATGTCTGTGGGTATGGGGAATAGAAATATACTGTTACATGTCCTATGTCTGTGGGTATGGGGAATAGAAATATACTGTTACATGTCCTAAGTCTCTGGGTATGGGGAATAGAAATATACTGTTACATGTCCTATGTCTGTGGGTATGGGGAATAGAAATATACTGTTACATGTCCTAAGTCTGTGGGTATGGGGAATAGAAATATACTGTTACATGTCCTATGTCTGTAGGTATGGGGAATAGAAATATACTGTTACATGTCCTAAGTCTCTGGGTATGGGGAATAGAAATATACTGTTACATGTCCTATGTCCGTGGGTATGGGGAATAGAAATATACTGTTACATGTCCTATGTCCGTGGGTATGGGGAATAGAAATATACTGTTACATGTCCTATGTCTGTGGGTATAGGGAATAGAAATATACTGTTACATGTCCTATGTCTGTGGGTATGGGGAATAGAAATATACTGTTACATGTCCTATGTCTGTGGGTATGGGGAATAGAAAAAGAATATACTGTTACATGTCCTATGTCTGTGGGTATGGGGAATAGAAATATACTGTTACATGTCCTATGTCTGTGGGTATGGGGAATAGAAATATACTGTTACATGTCCTATGTCTGTGGGTATGGGGAATAGAAATATACTGTTACATGTCCTATGTCCGTGGGTATGGGGAATAGAAATATACTGTTACATGTCCTATGTCTGTGGGTATGGGGAATAGAAATATACTGTTACATGTCCTATGTCTGTGGGTATGGGGAATAGAAATATACTGTTACATGTCCTATGTCTGTGGGTATGGGGAATAGAAATATACTGTTACATGTCCTATGTCCGTGGGTATGGGGAATAGAAATATACTGTTACATGTCCTATGTCCGTGGGTATGGGGAATAGAAATATACTGTTACATGTCCTATGTCTGTGGGTATGGGGAATAGAAATATACTGTTACATGTCCTATGTCTGTGGGTATGGGGAATAGAAAGAATATACTGTTACATGTCCTATGTCCGTGGGTATGGGGAATAGAAATATACTGTTACATGTCCTATGTCTGTGGGTATGGGGAATAGAAATATACTGTTACATGTCCTATGTCTGTGGGTATGGGGAATAGAAATATACTGTTACATGTCCTATGTCTGTGGGTATGGGGAATAGAAATATACTGTTACATGTCCTATGTCTGTGGGTATGGGGAATAGAAATATACTGTTACATGTCCTATGTCCGTTGGTATGGGGAATAGAAATATACTGTTACATGTCCTATGTCTGTGGGTATGGGGAATAGAAATATACTGTTACATGTCCTATGTCTGTGGGTATGGGGAATAGAAATATACTGTTACATGTCCTAAGTCTGTGGGTATGGGGAATAGAAATATACTGTTACATGTCCTATGTCTGTGGGTATGGGGAATAGAAATATACTGTTACATGTCCTATGTCTGTGGGTATGGGGAATAGAAATATACTGTTACATGTCCTATGTCTGTGGGTATGGGGAATAGAAATATACTGTTACATGTCCTATGTCTGTGGGTATGGGGAATAGAAATATACTGTTACATGTCCTAAGTCTGTGGGTATGGGGAATAGAAATATACTGTTACATGTCCTATGTCTGTGGGTATGGGGAATAGAAATATACTGTTACATGTCCTATGTCTGTGGGTATGGGGAATAGAAATATACTGTTACATGTCCTATGTCTGTGGGTATGGGGAATAGAAATATACTGTTACATGTCCTATGTCTGTGGGTATGGGGAATAGAAATATACTGTTACATGTCCTAAGTCTCTGGGTATGGGGAATAGAAATATACTGTTACATGTCCTATGTCTGTGGGTATGGGGAATAGAAATATACTGTTACATGTCCTAAGTCTGTGGGTATGGGGAATAGAAATATACTGTTACATGTCCTATGTCTGTAGGTATGGGGAATAGAAATATACTGTTACATGTCCTAAGTCTCTGGGTATGGGGAATAGAAATATACTGTTACATGTCCTATGTCTGTGGGTATGGGGAATAGAAATATACTGTTACATGTCCTATGTCTGTGGGTATGGGGAATATAAATATACTGTTACATGTCCTAAGTCTGTGGGTATGGGGAATAGAAATATACTGTTACATGTCCTAAGTCTGTGGGTATGGGGAATAGAAATATACTGTTACATGTCCTATGTCTGTGGGTATGGGGAATAGAAATATACTGTTACATGTCCTAAGTCTGTGGGTATGGGGAATAGAAACATACTGTTACATGTCCTATGTCTGTGGGTATGGGGAATAGAAATATACTGTTACATGTCCTATGTTTGTGGGTATGGGGAATAGAAATATACTGTTACATGTCCTAAGTCTGTGGGTATGGGGAATAGAAATATACTGTTACATGTCCTATGTCTGTGGGTATGGGGAATAGAAATATACTGTTACATGTCCTAAGTCTGTGGGTATGGGGAATAGAAATATACTGTTACATGTCCTATGTCTGTGGGTATGGGGAATAGAAATATACTGTTACATGTCCTATGTCTGTGGGTATGGGGAATAGAAATATACTGTTACATGTCCTATGTCTGTGGGTATGGGGAATAGAAATATACTGTTACATGTCCTATGTCCGTGGGTATGGGGAATAGAAATATACTGTTACATGTCCTATGTCCGTGGGTATGGGGAATAGAAATATACTGTTACATGTCCTATGTCTGTGGGTATGGGGAATAGAAATATACTGTTACATGTCCTATGTCTGTGGGTATGGGGAATAGAAAGAATATACTGTTACATGTCCTATGTCCGTGGGTATGGGGAATAGAAATATACTGTTACATGTCCTATGTCTGTGGGTATGGGGAATAGAAATATACTGTTACATGTCCTATGTCTGTGGGTATGGGGAATAGAAATATACTGTTACATGTCCTATGTCTGTGGGTATGGGGAATAGAAATATACTGTTACATGTCCTATGTCTGTGGGTATGGGGAATAGAAATATACTGTTACATGTCCTATGTCCGTGGGTATGGGGAATATAAATATACTGTTACATGTCCTATGTCTGTGGGTATGGGGAATAGAAATATACTGTTACATGTCCTATGTCTGTGGGTATGGGGAATAGAAATATACTGTTACATGTCCTAAGTCTGTGGGTATGGGGAATAGAAATATACTGTTACATGTCCTATGTCTGTGGGTATGGGGAATAGAAATATACTGTTACATGTCCTATGTCTGTGGGTATGGGGAATAGAAATATACTGTTACATGTCCTATGTCTGTGGGTATGGGGAATAGAAATATACTGTTACATGTCCTATGTCTGTGGGTATGGGGAATAGAAATATACTGTTACATGTCCTAAGTCTGTGGGTATGGGGAATAGAAATATACTGTTACATGTCCTATGTCTGTGGGTATGGGGAATAGAAATATACTGTTACATGTCCTATGTCTGTGGGTATGGGGAATAGAAATATACTGTTACATGTCCTATGTCTGTGGGTATGGGGAATAGAAATATACTGTTACATGTCCTATGTCTGTGGGTATGGGGAATAGAAATATACTGTTACATGTCCTAAGTCTCTGGGTATGGGGAATAGAAATATACTGTTACATGTCCTATGTCTGTGGGTATGGGGAATAGAAATATACTGTTACATGTCCTAAGTCTGTGGGTATGGGGAATAGAAATATACTGTTACATGTCCTATGTCTGTAGGTATGGGGAATAGAAATATACTGTTACATGTCCTAAGTCTCTGGGTATGGGGAATAGAAATATACTGTTACATGTCCTATGTCCGTGGGTATGGGGAATAGAAATATACTGTTACATGTCCTATGTCCGTGGGTATGGGGAATAGAAATATACTGTTACATGTCCTATGTCTGTGGGTATAGGGAATAGAAATATACTGTTACATGTCCTATGTCTGTGGGTATGGGGAATAGAAATATACTGTTACATGTCCTATGTCTGTGGGTATGGGGAATAGAAAAAGAATATACTGTTACATGTCCTATGTCTGTGGGTATGGGGAATAGAAATATACTGTTACATGTCCTATGTCTGTGGGTATGGGGAATAGAAATATACTGTTACATGTCCTATGTCTGTGGGTATGGGGAATAGAAATATACTGTTACATGTCCTATGTCCGTGGGTATGGGGAATAGAAATATACTGTTACATGTCCTATGTCTGTGGGTATGGGGAATAGAAATATACTGTTACATGTCCTATGTCTGTGGGTATGGGGAATAGAAATATACTGTTACATGTCCTATGTCTGTGGGTATGGGGAATAGAAAGAATATACTGTTACATGTCCTATGTCCGTGGGTATGGGGAATAGAAATATACTGTTACATGTCCTATGTCTGTGGGTATGGGGAATAGAAATATACTGTTACATGTCCTATGTCTGTGGGTATGGGGAATAGAAATATACTGTTACATGTCCTATGTCTGTGGGTATGGGGAATAGAAATATACTGTTACATGTCCTATGTCTGTGGGTATGGGGAATAGAAATATACTGTTACATGTCCTATGTCCGTGGGTATGGGGAATATAAATATACTGTTACATGTCCTATGTCTGTGGGTATGGGGAATAGAAATATACTGTTACATGTCCTATGTCTGTGGGTATGGGGAATAGAAATATACTGTTACATGTCCTAAGTCTGTGGGTATGGGGAATAGAAATATACTGTTACATGTCCTATGTCTGTGGGTATGGGGAATAGAAATATACTGTTACATGTCCCATGTCTGTGGGTATGGGGAATAGAAATATACTGTTACATGTCCTATGTCTGTGGGTATGGGGAATAGAAATATACTGTTACATGTCCTATGTCTGTGGGTATGGGGAATAGAAATATACTGTTACATGTCCTAAGTCTGTGGGTATGGGGAATAGAAATATACTGTTACATGTCCTATGTCTGTGGGTATGGGGAATAGAAATATACTGTTACATGTCCTATGTCTGTGGGTATGGGGAATAGAAATATACTGTTACATGTCCTATGTCTGTGGGTATGGGGAATAGAAATATACTGTTACATGTCCTATGTCTGTGGGTATGGGGAATAGAAATATACTGTTACATGTCCTAAGTCTCTGGGTATGGGGAATAGAAATATACTGTTACATGTCCTATGTCTGTGGGTATGGGGAATAGAAATATACTGTTACATGTCCTAAGTCTGTGGGTATGGGGAATAGAAATATACTGTTACATGTCCTATGTCTGTAGGTATGGGGAATAGAAATATACTGTTACATGTCCTAAGTCTCTGGGTATGGGGAATAGAAATATACTGTTACATGTCCTATGTCCGTGGGTATGGGGAATAGAAATATACTGTTACATGTCCTATGTCCGTGGGTATGGGGAATAGAAATATACTGTTACATGTCCTATGTCTGTGGGTATAGGGAATAGAAATATACTGTTACATGTCCTATGTCTGTGGGTATGGGGAATAGAAATATACTGTTACATGTCCTATGTCTGTGGGTATGGGGAATAGAAAAAGAATATACTGTTACATGTCCTATGTCTGTGGGTATGGGGAATAGAAATATACTGTTACATGTCCTATGTCTGTGGGTATGGGGAATAGAAATATACTGTTACATGTCCTATGTCTGTGGGTATGGGGAATAGAAATATACTGTTACATGTCCTATGTCCGTGGGTATGGGGAATAGAAATATACTGTTACATGTCCTATGTCTGTGGGTATGGGGAATAGAAATATACTGTTACATGTCCTATGTCTGTGGGTATGGGGAATAGAAATATACTGTTACATGTCCTATGTCTGTGGGTATGGGGAATAGAAATATACTGTTACATGTCCTATGTCCGTGGGTATGGGGAATAGAAATATACTGTTACATGTCCTATGTCCGTGGGTATGGGGAATAGAAATATACTGTTACATGTCCTATGTCTGTGGGTATGGGGAATAGAAATATACTGTTACATGTCCTATGTCTGTGGGTATGGGGAATAGAAAGAATATACTGTTACATGTCCTATGTCCGTGGGTATGGGGAATAGAAATATACTGTTACATGTCCTATGTCTGTGGGTATGGGGAATAGAAATATACTGTTACATGTCCTATGTCTGTGGGTATGGGGAATAGAAATATACTGTTACATGTCCTATGTCTGTGGGTATGGGGAATAGAAATATACTGTTACATGTCCTATGTCTGTGGGTATGGGGAATAGAAATATACTGTTACATGTCCTATGTCCGTTGGTATGGGGAATAGAAATATACTGTTACATGTCCTATGTCTGTGGGTATGGGGAATAGAAATATACTGTTACATGTCCTATGTCTGTGGGTATGGGGAATAGAAATATACTGTTACATGTCCTAAGTCTGTGGGTATGGGGAATAGAAATATACTGTTACATGTCCTATGTCTGTGGGTATGGGGAATAGAAATATACTGTTACATGTCCTATGTCTGTGGGTATGGGGAATAGAAATATACTGTTACATGTCCTATGTCTGTGGGTATGGGGAATAGAAATATACTGTTACATGTCCTATGTCTGTGGGTATGGGGAATAGAAATATACTGTTACATGTCCTAAGTCTGTGGGTATGGGGAATAGAAATATACTGTTACATGTCCTATGTCTGTGGGTATGGGGAATAGAAATATACTGTTACATGTCCTATGTCTGTGGGTATGGGGAATAGAAATATACTGTTACATGTCCTATGTCTGTGGGTATGGGGAATAGAAATATACTGTTACATGTCCTATGTCTGTGGGTATGGGGAATAGAAATATACTGTTACATGTCCTAAGTCTCTGGGTATGGGGAATAGAAATATACTGTTACATGTCCTATGTCTGTGGGTATGGGGAATAGAAATATACTGTTACATGTCCTAAGTCTGTGGGTATGGGGAATAGAAATATACTGTTACATGTCCTATGTCTGTAGGTATGGGGAATAGAAATATACTGTTACATGTCCTAAGTCTCTGGGTATGGGGAATAGAAATATACTGTTACATGTCCTATGTCTGTGGGTATGGGGAATAGAAATATACTGTTACATGTCCTATGTCTGTGGGTATGGGGAATATAAATATACTGTTACATGTCCTAAGTCTGTGGGTATGGGGAATAGAAATATACTGTTACATGTCCTAAGTCTGTGGGTATGGGGAATAGAAATATACTGTTACATGTCCTATGTCTGTGGGTATGGGGAATAGAAATATACTGTTACATGTCCTAAGTCTGTGGGTATGGGGAATAGAAACATACTGTTACATGTCCTATGTCTGTGGGTATGGGGAATAGAAATATACTGTTACATGTCCTATGTTTGTGGGTATGGGGAATAGAAATATACTGTTACATGTCCTAAGTCTGTGGGTATGGGGAATAGAAATATACTGTTACATGTCCTATGTCTGTGGGTATGGGGAATAGAAATATACTGTTACATGTCCTAAGTCTGTGGGTATGGGGAATAGAAATATACTGTTACATGTCCTATGTCTGTGGGTATGGGGAATAGAAATATACTGTTACATGTCCTATGTCTGTGGGTATGCGGAATAGAAAGAATATACTGTTACGTGTCCTATGTCTGTGGGTATGGGGAATAGAAATATACTGTTACATGTCCTATGTCTGTGGGTATGGGGAATAGAAATATACTGTTACATGTCCTATGTCTGTGGGTATGGGGAATAGAAATATACTGTTACATGTCCTATGTCTGTGGGTATGGGGAATAGAAATATACTGTTACATGTCCTATGTCTGTGGGTATGGGGAATAGAAAGAATATACTGTTACATGTCCTAAGTCTGTGGGTATGGGGAATAGAAATATACTGTTACATGTCCTATGTCTGTGGGTATGGGGAATAGAAATATACTGTTACATGTCCTATGTCCGTGGGTATGGGGAATAGAAATATACTGTTACATGTCCTATGTCTGTGAGTATGGGGAATAGAAATATACTGTTACATGTCCTATGTCTGTGGGTATGGGGAATAGAAATATACTGTTTACATGTCCTATGTCTGTGGGTATGGGGAATAGAAATATACTGTTACATGTCCTAAGTCTGTGGGTATGGGGAATAGAAATATACTGTTACATGTCCTATGTCTGTGGGTATGGGGAATAGAAATATACTGTTACATGTCCTATGTCTGTGGGTATGGGGAATAGAAAAGAATATACTGTTACATGTCCTATGTCTGTGGGTATGGGGAATAGAAATATACTGTTACATGTCCTATGTCTGTGGGTATGGGGAATAGAAATATACTGTTACATGTCCTATGTCCGTGGGTATGGGGAATAGAAATATACTGTTACATGTCCTATGTCTGTGGGTATGGGAATAGAAATATACTGTTACATGTCCTATGTCTGTGGGTATGGGGAATAGAAATATACTGTTACATGTCCTATGTCTGTGGGTTATGGGAATAGAAATATACTGTTACATGTCCTATGTCTGTGGGTATGGGGAATAGAAATATACTGTTACATGTCCTATGTCTGTGGGTATGGGGAATAGAAATATACTGTTACATGTCCTATGTCCGTGGGTATGGGGAATAGAAATATACTGTTACATGTCCTATGTCTGTGGGTATGGGGAATAGAAAGAATATACTGTTACATGTCCTATGTCTGTGGGTATGGGAATAGAAATATACTGTTACATGTCCTATGTCTCTGGGTATGGGAATAGAAATATACTGTTACATGTCCTATGTCCTGTGGGTATGGGGAATAGAAATATACTGTTACATGTCCTATGTCCGTGGGTATGGGGAATAGAAATATACTGTTACATGTCCTATGTCTGTGGGTATGGGAATAGAAATATACTGTTACATGTCTATGTCTGTGGGTATGGGGAATAGAAATATACTGTTACATGTCCTATGTCTGTGGGTATGGGGATAGAAATATACTGTTACATGTCCTATGTCTGTGGTATGGGAATTGAAATATACTGTTACATGTCCTATGTCGTGGGTATGGGGAATAGAAATATACTGTTACATGTCCTATGTCTGTGGGTATGGGAATAGAAATATACTGTTACATGTCCTATGTCTGTGGGGTATGGGGAATAGAAATATACTGTTACATGTCCTATGTCTGTGGGTTATGGGAATAGAAATATACTGTTACATGTCTATGTCTGTGGGTATGGGGAATAGAAATATACTGTTACATGTCCTATGTCTGTGGGTATGGGGAATAGAAATATACTGTTACATGTCTATGTCTGTGGGTATGGGGAATAGAAATATACTGTTACATGTCCTATGTCTGTGGGTATGGGGAATAGAAATATACTGTTACATGTCCTATGTCTGTGGGTATGGGAATAGAAATACTGTTACATGTCCTATGTCCGTGGGTATGGGGAATAGAAATATACTGTTACATGTCCTATGTCTGTGGGTATGGGGAATAGAAATATACTGTTACATGTCCTATGTCTGTGGGTATGGGGAATAGAAATATACTGTTACATGTCCTATGTCTGTGGGTATGGGGAATAGAAATATACTGTTACATGTCCTATGTCTGTGGGTATGGGGAATAGAAATATACTGTTACATGTCCTATGTCTGTGGGTATGGGGAATAGAAAATATACTGTTACATGTCCTATGTCTGTGGGTTGGGGAATAGAGAATATACTGTTACATGTCCTAAGTCTGTGGGTATGGGGGAATAGAAATATACTGTTACATGTCCTATGTCTGTGGGTATGGGGAATAGAAATATACTGTTACATGTCCTATGTCCGTGGGTATGGGGAATAGAAATATACTGTTACATGTCCTATGTCTGTGGGTATGGGAATAGAAATATACTGTTACATGTCCTATGTCTGTGGGTATGGGGAATAGAAATATACTGTTACATGTCCTATGTCTGTGGGTATGGGGAATAGAAATATACTGTTACATGTCCTATGTCTGTGGGTATGGGAATAGAAAATATACTGTTACATGTCCTATGTCTGTGGGTATGGGGAATAGAAATATACTGTTACATGTCCTATGTCTGTGGGTATGGGGAATAGAAATATACTGTTACATGTCCTATGTCTGTGGTATGGGGAATAGAAATATACTGTTACATGTCCTATGTCTGTGGGTATGGGGAATAGAAATATACTGTTACATGTCCTATGTCTGTGGGTATGGGGAATAGAAATATACTGTTACATGTCCTATGTCTGTGGGTATGGGGAATAGAAAGAATATACTGTTACATGTCCTATGTCTGTGGGTATGGGGAAATAGAAAATATACTGTTACATGTCCTATGTCTCTGGTATGGGGATAGAAATTACTGTTACATGTCCTATGTCGTGGGTATGGGGAATAGAAATATACTGTTACATGTCTATGTCTGTGGTATGGGGAATAGAAATATACTGTTACATGTCCTATGTCTGTGGGTATGGGAATAGAAATATACTGTTACATGTCCTATGTCTGTGGGTATGGGGAATAGAAATATACTGTTACATGTCCTATGTCTGTAGGTATGGGGAATAGAAAATATACTGTTACATGTCCTATGTCTGTGGGTATGGGGAATAGAAATATACTGTTACATGTCCTATGTCTGTGGGTATGGGAATAGAAATATACTGTTACATGTCCTATGTCTGTGGGTATGGGGAATAGAAATATACTGTTTACATGTCCTATGTCTGTGGGTATGGGGAATAGAATATACTGTTTACATGTCCTATGTCTGTGGGTATGGGGAATAGAAATATACTGTTACATGTCCTATGTCTGTGGGTATGGGAATAGAAATATACTGTTACATGTCCTATGTCTGTGATTATGGGAATAGGAAATATACTGTTACATGTCCTATGTCTG